>NC_132891.1:35001652-35144152 GCF_030463535.1 Salminus brasiliensis | reverse complement strand
AAAACAACTTTTCTTCCACACCTTAAGAGGCTCCTCCAAATGTTCCTGAAGGATCGTCTACTTTTAACAGTGTAGGAACTGTTTTCCCACCAGAGCAGAAGAAAACACAGGCACATGACTTTAGAAGTGTGTGTGATCCGAGCTGTGAGCTGTAGGAAAAAGCCCATGGCAGGCGAGGAGGGCTGCAGGATTTGGAAGAACCTCCTGAAGAACCAGCAGAAAATGTCTTTATTTTGGCCAGTTTCCCAGACTCAGGTCTTGCTGAGAGTCACATTTAAGCAGATTTAGAAACGCTTCCCTTTGGGTTGAGGTCATTTTGTTATTAGGTTTGCTGATACTTCTCACACTGAGTCAGACTCTGCGCGTGAACACTCACTCGCTCGCCTTCAGATCTTCACGTGTTGCTGGTGTGTGAGTGTGGGATGAAGTGATGGAACCAGGATGCACTGTGGGAAAGTAGTCAAGCCTGATGGAGGGAATGCGATGCTCTGGGTCTCGGGTTTGACACGCGCCAAACCACTTAAACGTCATTCAGGACCAGGTACACCATGACCTGGACCTTCATGGCAGTGGTTTTCTCTGATGTAAGTGACCTCTTTCGGCAGCTGTCACGTTGCACATGGTTGGGGAAACGGTTTGAGGAGAGAACTAGGAGAGAAACTGAAGGGGGCCTCCAAATCGTGCTAGAACATCCACAGCAGCTCCACCTCTCAACTTACAGGCTCTTAAAGGATCTCTTGCAAATGCCAGCTAGCACAGGATACCCTCAGAGGTCCTGTACAGTCCATGCTTTTGACAGGATGTGGAGGATCAGCAGCAGATGGCCATACTATTTAGGCTCATACAATGAGACGTATCCTGAAGAGATACTTCAGCTTTATAACTTTCAGGGTTTCTGTAGAAATCTACAGGGAGGTCTTCCAGCATGGAGTGGGTGTTTTGAAATCAGCAGGGAGATTTTTCAGACTTAGAAGTTTGAACAGATTGCTCTTCTCAGCAGCGTCAGGAGTCTGATAAGCCCATCCTGATCTTCTCAATGGTTTGTGGGAAATCATGATCTTGCTGTAGTACGAATTTCTGCCCAACGGGACAAATGGCCTTGCTCTCTCTCTGGGTGGGTAGATATCTCTCTCTCTCTCTCTCTCTTTCTGTCTCTCTCTCATTTACATTTAAGGCATTTAGCAGATGCTCTTCTCCAGAGCAACTTACAAAAGTGCTTTGCTATTTACCCAAGAAGAACCTCAGCTAGTTTGAATAGACTAATAATTCAAAGCTCCTCTAATCTTAGACTCTACTAAACACAAGTCAATAAGAAGACCACTCTGCTATTCGCCCAAGTCCTCTCAGAAGAGGAGGGTCTTCAGTCTGGGTTTGAAGACAGCGAGTGTTGGACTCTGCTGTTCGGACATCCAGGGGAAGCTCGTTCCACCACTTCAGTGCAGGACAGAAAAAAGTCTGGACGCTCGTCTTCCGTGGATCTTAAAGGATGGCGGGTCGAGCCGAGCCGTACTTGAAGCTGGAAGGGCTCTTGGTGCAGATCGGCTTTTGACCATCGCCATCAAGTACGGAGGAGCTGGCTGGTCCAGTCTTGGCTTTGTAGGCCAGAGTTAGGGTTTTGAATCTGATAAAGGCAGCAGCTACAGGAAGCTACAGTGAAGAGAGAATTTAGGAACATTGAAGACGACCTGACCCGCTGCATTCTGGATAAGTTACAGGGGCCTGATGGTGCGCAGAGGGAGCCCAGCCAGAAGAGAGTTGCAGTAGACCAGTCTAGAAGTGACGAGAGTCTGAACAACCTGGGTGACTCTCGAGAAGAAGGGTCTCTCTGATTTTGGTCGGCCTAGGCTTCTGCTAGCCGATGCAACAGAGCTGGGTACCCTGCACTATCCTCAGAGAGCGTTGGTAGCAATTCGTCCTTTCGGATCTACAGCATTTAGTTGTCTTCTAACAGTGCAAAGCTGGAACAGGACACCTTCACCTTTTCAGATCTGAGGCGGCGAGAGTGAAGCTCTCTCAAAAACGAAAGCTGTAAGTGCTGTGTATTTGATAGGGGCAGTGTTGGTGCTCTACCAGATCTCGCAGGGTCCTGTAGTGCCTTCCTCAAATGCTGAGACTGTTTAATGGACTTGAAGAATGAGCAAGCGCGCCTCTCACCTCTTCGTCATGTCCAAGTCCATCATCTCCATCGGTCAACAGTGGCCTCTCCACAAAAGCACATCTGTCCACCCTCCACTTTGTTCTGCTGTCCCGTAACGTGTAACAGCAGGGCTGCAGTCTGCTTCCCCCTGGCCTGGTGAAAATGGTGGACTTCAACAGAGTGATTCATTCTGGAAGAACTCACGCGTTCCTGAAAACCTCACGGACCATCAGCACATGCCAGAACCGCAGGTGGACAGGTGGAACAGCAGGACGTTTCTGACAGACCAAAACTGAATCATTTCTCAACCGCACGGAACGCAAGACCCCGGCCAGGTTATGTAACAATCACAGAGGATGATAATAATAATAATAGAAAGAGGTCTGGGCTGGGAATGAGATTTGGTGCTTAATGAATTCTCCATGCGGCCTGAATCGCTCTTAGAGCTATATTTGTCTCCTTCTTGTCGTCACTTCATACGTTTTCATTTGTTTGCAACAGCCAGCGAGCGCCGTTCCAGCGGAATGATTTTCATTGGAAAAGTCTTATTTAACCAAAAAAGGAACGCAACGCCACGCCAGGATCGCTTTCAGCATTCCTGCTTTTACACTGTTCAGATACGACACATAAAGCAACTGAGGAAATTAATCAAGCTCTTTTATCTGGGGTTTATTTGGTAGCCCATGCAGACCGCACACTGCCCACAGGGCAGCAGGTCTCTGTTAGGGTCACCATATAAAGATATACACAAATACATTTTGTGTTCGTTCGTTTACTGTTGGAAACGCCCCCTTGTCAGCTTTACATAATCAGTAATTAGTAAAAAACAGAGACAAAAAAGAAATAATGTAAGACATGAAGGATCAAAGACCCCCAGTGAGCCCCAACGGCGACAGTGGCAAGGAGAACCTCCCTCAGAGCTGGAGGAAGAAACCTTGGGAGGAACCAAGACTCACAAGAGGGACCCGACCCGTCCTCCTCTGATCAGAGCTATTTATTAATGATTGATAAAAATCATCAAACCATCTAAACTGTTGAACTGCTCTGATCATAATCATAATATAATAATCATGGTGTAGATAGTTAATAGTGGTGATATTACTAGTGCAGGTAGTTAAGAGTCCATTTAGGTTTGAACATGGTCATTAAACAGGTAGCAGTGGTAGGAGGGTGTGTCGCTGGTCTGGTATAGGTGGTGGTGGGTGGGGGGCCTGATGGGGTGGGTGATTGGTGGGACTGGTAGGTGGCACCTTATCACTTCCCGGGAAAAGCCCCCTACTCCATGTAATCCATGTAGATCACATGCTGCCCTCGGAGAAGCAGATCTCTGCTGGGGGCTCCAATAAATATATAAATATAGATCCATATAATACACAAATACAAGAGCATTATCATAACCATTGATAACCCAGTGATCTACTGGAGAAATGCCAGCATTTTTAGTTCCTATCCAATCAGGTGAGCTGCTGGTGGGACTGAACAAATCTGTCTTTCAAACCAATGTCTCATTAACTTTACAGACCTACAGCATATACTGATCCCCTGATCACTGAATGTATGTTTATTTGGGGCTATTCTAATGTTATACTGGAGTTTTACTGGTAAACACTCTCTGACCACTAAAGACTGCACTACGTAGACCCCTGCAGACAATACGCTGCCCTTAGGCCAGCAGATCTCTGCTGGGGTTTTTCTCTTGTACCCACTGTGGTTGGTGTGGCGCTACAGATAACGGATAACATCACTACCTGCCAGTGAACTACCACATCACGTGGAAGGCTGGGGTTCGATTCCCGGTCTGGGAGACTATGCTGCGCTACACCAATAAGAGTCCTTGGGCCAGACTCCTAACACTAGAGGTTGGCCCACCTCTGTAATAACCTTGTAAGTTGCTCTGGATAAGAGCGTCAGCTAAATGAATGTAAATGAATGTACAGGCAAAGAGAAGTTCAGATTTAGGCCACACCCACTTCTGGATCTAGTTTTGCTGTGTTGTATCGTCTGACAAAGACTTGTAATGGAACAAGGTCGTAAGGTCAGATGCTTAGATCTATAGGATCTCTGGTGTGAACAGGGACACACTGATGTCTGACAGTATCTGGGGGAATTACACGACCACAGCTGTATAAACACTCATTATCTCATTACCATCAGCTTTTATCAGCGTTTCAACACCGCTGTCTCGCTAACAGCTCAAACTCGCCGCCTCGCCTGTCGTCCGTCTCGCATCTCCCTCATAGGGGAATGGCGTCATCCTCCATGGTGGGAGGCTGCCGTCAACAAAAAGCACCAAGGCAAAAATCTCCGGGCAAGGCAACAATCAAAAGCCGGCTTGAAAGTGGGTCACCCGGAACCACGTCCAGCTCTGTTCTGCTGCCGAGTTCTGGACCTATTATCACATAGTTAGGATTTAGGAGTGCGGTGACGGCCCGAAGCCACGCAGTAATCTCGGTTCTATATTTACGCTCTGACACGGTCGCAGTTCGGCTTTTTAACGAGACCTGGCCTCTAGACAAAGCAGCTGGGCATGAACTGGAGACGTGTTAGCGACGCCTTCAGCAAATTCAACTCCACCAGCGTCCGCTAAAGAGCTCCATTAAACCATTGCTTTGTCTTTTTGTTTGTGAGCCGGCGACACATAAAAGCCACTTTCGGGCCGAGGCCGCTTTAGGCCTTTGCTTTTGAGGAATGGATTTCAGCGGCATGCTCACTCCTGTGCTAAGATGCTTTAGGGTCACCCAGCCCTGATACATCGTCCAGCCGGTGGATGCTGAGCGGAATGAATGGCACTGATAATCTGGTGCCAGTGGCTCCTGTCAGGAGGTGGGATCTACATATCAGGCAGCGAGTGACCAGTTAGTCCTTGAAGGTGATGGAAGTGTGGAAGCAGGACAAACGGGCAAGCGTAGGAATCTGAGACACTCAGACAAGAACCAAACTGGGATGTTCTGGACGACTGGGTCAGAACATCTCCAGAACAAACATCAGGTAGGCAGGTAGGTCTTGAGGGGTGTTCTTGGTGTGCAGTGGTCAGTACCTACCAAAAGCGCTCCAAGAAAGGACAACCGGTGAACTGGTGACCGGGTTATGGACACCCATGCTCCTACTGGTGTTCAGGGAGGCCCCATTTGACATCTTACTTGAAGGGCTTGAAGGATCTGCTGCTAACGTTAGTCTTGGTGACCGACAGCACAGCAGGACGCCTTCGGACTTGACCGACCCACGTTCGCAGCTCTTCTAGAGCAGGGCTCGCCAAGCAGGGATCCCTCTTAAAAAGGGTTCTTCAAGGGTTCTTTAATGAAGGCAGTGCAAACAAGAGAGGATCTGGAGGAGATGGCAGGTACGGTACAGGTACAGGGAAGAGAAGGCGCTGAGGGGATGAGGGTGGTGCTTACCTTTGGCGTTTCACCGGGTCCGAGTCGGTGGGGTGGATGTAGTTGCTGAGAATCTGCTCAAGAACTCGGTCTTCTGGAACTCTGCAGACAAGACAAGAACGACACAAGGTTCTACAAACGGTTCTTCACTGCAATGGGAAGGTGTGGAGAAAAGCTGCAGATGGTGACGCACCTGTCGGAGTAGTCCGCACTGCTCTGGGGGAAGTGCAGCTTCAGGTACCAGTACAGCTTCTTTTCCCTAAAGGAAAACACACACACACTCACATCTTGTAAAACTGCGCTGTGGGGACACACACAAAAAACGTCTCTGAAAGCTGTTCCTGGATCAGTCTGATTTTTTCAGCACACAACTAGTGTGCTAGCTAAAGACAAATGTTTGCGGACACCCCTTCAAATAAATGCATTTAGGCTACTTTAAGTTGCACCCATTGCTGACACAGATGTGCAAATGCACACACAACCCCACATACAGGCAGCTTGTCTAGTCCCTGTAGAAAAGAAGTAGTGCCAATACAATAGGACTCAACATCATAACCCTGTTGGCACCATGCCACCTAAAGCCAGGCGTGGGCTAGTAGAGGGGTATAAAGCCCCCCCAGCATTGAGCTGTGGAGCAGTGGAGGAACTGTGTTCTCTGGAATGATGCTGGTGGAGCTCCATCCAGTACTTTTGGGATGAGTTGGGGAGGATGAGGAAGGGTGGGGAATTCAGTATCCACTATGAATTATCCAATTTCTACTGTACTTTATTCAGAATTCACTATGAATGATTGAGCATCCACTGCAGATTACTCAGTAATTATTCAGTGTCCACTATGAATTTTTATTCAATATCCACAATGAATTACTTGGCATCTACTCTGAATTATTCAGTCTCCACTACAAATGATATTAATTATTTAGTACACACTACACATTACTCAGTATTCACTATGAATTAAATCAGTTTCTGTTGTGGATTATTTACCATCCACTATGAACTGTGCAGCATTTACTCAAATAATTCCGTATCCACTAAGAATTATCCAATTTCCACTGTACTTTATTCAGAATTCACTATGAATTATTGAGTATCCACTGCAGATTACTCAGAATTATTCAGTAATTCACTATGAATTACTTAGCATCTACTCTGAATTATCCAGTCTCCACTACAAATGATTCAATCTCCACTATACATTATTCTGTTTCCACTATGAATTATTTTGTATCCACTATGAATTCCACAGCATTTACTCCAAATCATTCAGCAACCACTAAGAATTATCCAATTTATTTAGCATGTACTATGAATTATTCAGTATCCACTATGAATTACTTAGCATCTACTCTGAATGACTGTCTCTGCTACAAATGTTTAATCCCCACTATGAATTATTTAGTATCCACTATGAATGAATCAATGCACACTATACATTGGTCAGTATCCTCTATGAATTACTCAGTCTCCACTGTATTATTTAGCATCTACTATGAATTACATTACAGCATTTACTTAAATTATTGAGTATCCACTGTGAATTATCCCATTTCTACTGTACTTTATTCATAATTCACTATGAATTATTGAGTATCCACTGTAGATTACTCAGAATTATTCAGTATCCACTACAAATGATATTAATTATTTAGTACACTACGCATTACTCAGTATTCACTATTAATTAAATCAGTTTCCTCTGTGAATTATTTACCATCCACTATGAACTGTGCAGCATTTACTCGAATTATTCAGTATCCACTATGAATTATCCAAATTCTACTCAGATTTATTCAGTATGTACCATCAATTATTCAGTGTTCAGGGTTTAATTCTGTAGTTATGATTCAGAATTAGAGATCAAGTCTAGTCCTGGGCTTCTCCATTCAGAATGCTGTGTGCTCCAGGACTAGGCTTAATACCGTCCTTGGAAAATGATGCTCAGGGCTGGTTTTCCAGACATGACTTAATCCCAACCTTGAACTGAATTGAAGTACGAACAGAAAATGATCATTGGACCATTATAAAAAAAAATCTTTGTATTCTGGGGCTAGGCTTAATCAGAGTCTGGGAAACTAGCCCTTAGGAGGTTAAGGGCTTAACGTCCTGCTTCCAATACAAAGAAAAATAAACCGACACGCCATCATTCAGCAAACCCATGACGTACGTATAGACTTCTGTATGCGTCCCTTTTTTGGACAGCAGTTAAGGATTAACGGGAAGGAGCTGAGGCTGTGTCACTTAAAAACAACAGCTGTACACCCCCGCAATGTGGCTAATCCCGAATGTGACATGAGCTGGAAGTGGTCCCACAGTTGTGCAGTGATTCAGCCTCCAGCTATCTAAAGGAAGGCGCGGAGGAATCGGGAGGGCTTGCATGGCCTGGCTTCTTCAGCATTTGCCAAACTACCCTTCCAACGTGAAGTGACTGAAACAAGGATGCCTCACGCTCTTCACGTGGAGCTCCACGGCCAAGCGCTGCCACTGATGTCGGTCTTGCCTGATGCCAGACGCCTGGAGGGTGTGGGGTCCCAAAAAGTTAGGCCTGTCTACATTCATCCATCTGTCTAGAATTGCAGCTGATCTCCCCGAATCCAAACTGTGACCTGCTGAAGTCTCCGGAGCCCAATCATCACTACGGGCAGAACACCACCGCCGTTAATGCTGGCGCACAGCTCGGTCCATAAAGCTTACTGTGCATGACTGTGTTTGGAGCCAGTTCTGCTCTGTGACGGCAAACACACAACATGGTTTACAGCAGAAGTTCAACGCGTATCAAGTTCAGCGCGATTGTCCAAATCATGACAAGACAGAAATCATTTTCTAGCGTGACCAACGGCTTACATCAATCTCCTCTAAGCCGTTCAGACGAGCCAAAAGAGCTGGCAGAGGTAATAACGAACCTTGACTAAAAGCAGAGCCAAGCAGCTGACCCCAGGCCTCAGAACAACGCAACTGCAGACGTCATAATAACGTAAGAAAGGCACAATCTTAAGCATCCCATTAAGTTTTGATGTTGTTTGAAACATCTACAGGCTGCCATGCTTTTATTATTATTATTATTATAATATTGGCATGAGATGGAAGCAGATAATCAGGTGATCTTCACTTCAACGGTCAGTGGCTTGCTTGTGGCTAATGCTGGAGGTACCCAATGACAAATCGTTGGCCAACATAACCATCAATTTAAAGTGATATTAACTATGAATAAAATCATATTTATTTACTGCCATACTGTTGGAATAAAATGTTAACATGGTGATCAGTTCCTAGTTGTTTCCAAGTTCTCAACATCTACAACAGCATGGTCCAGCTCGCCAGCCAAGCCTGAGCAAACTGCAAACTCAGGACTAAGCAGCAACTCATTTGCACATTTGTGGGCGGAGCATTGGTAGATCAATCAACAGTAAAACAGTAAAGCAACTGTGCCCAACTGATTATATATTTGATAACAAATGTGAAAAAACAGATCAGTGCTCGCCCGGGCATGCCTGCAAACCTGCATCACCCAGGCAGGACCTGGCTTTAACCATGGGTAAACATGCCAAGCCAGATGGCAACGTTACACAAGCAGAGACTTCTGCCTTTGTTTCCTTTTCAAAAGAAAACAGAGCTGTCAGGGGGGTGGGGGGTGGAAGGTGGGTGGGGTAGGGTGGTGTTGGGGGGGGGGGGGTGATTTGGAGGGGTGAGAGAGCAAGTCCCAATCCAAACCTTGATCAAGCTTTGGCAGAACAGCCAGTCCAGAACAGGGAATCCAGAGCATGATTCGGCACGGCCTTCCTGGACAGGAGCGGTCTGGGCAGCGGCGGGTTGGACGCTGAAGGGGATTCCCTGTGCAGGTGTGAAGGTATTTCAGCGAACTGCTGCCCTCCAGGCGCAGGTATTTATGAGTTTGCTCGGGCTTGGCTGCAGCTTTGCTCCAGGGCATGAGGTGGGAAGGCTACGGAATGCCAGGTGCAAAGGCATTGTTTCGGCTGAACGGCGAATGGAAACTATTTCTTTTTTCCTCGGATGGAAAAAGGGGTTGGCTGAGAGACACTCGGTAGGCACTCGAATGCAAGGTCAGGACGCATTCCAGCAATACCAGTGTATCACTCCACGTCGGGATCCAGCACCGAAGAAAAGGTTGCCCCGAAGGTCAAACGTTAGGTAACAAGAGAGGACCACTGGCAGGAACCTTCAGGGACTTGATCAACTAAAGTGATCAGACAAGCAAATCTGAAGGGACATCGTCCAAGCGTAAGAATCTGACACACTTTGACCAGAGCCAAACTGTGACGGCTAGACGAGTCAGAACATCTCCAAGACATCAGGCAGGTCTTGTCTGGGGGTGCCTAGCATGCAGTGGTCAGTACCTACCAAACATGCTCCAAGAAAGGACAACCAGTGAACCGTTTGACAAGGTCAAGGGTGCCCCAGGCTCACTGATGCTCATGGAGGCCCTACCTCACAACCTCACAAGACGACTTCTTAAAGGATTTGCCTTAACGGCCTTAGGCCTGAACATTGATGCACAATAATATCGCAATATCAGAATATCGGAATCACATCGGACAGGACACTGGATATCAGCATTGGCCCTCAAATCCCATATTGGTGCAGATTTTAGCCAAGATTATTGAACATCTCCACAAGGTTTGAGGAAACTGTGGGAGGATGTAGGCATGCAGTAGATACAGGTGCTAATTGTTGGGAAGTAATTGTTGGGCTTCCACTACTGGGTAGCTACATTGGTCTTAAGTCTCCACAGAAAGTCCAAAGACTCTGCAGAGACAACAGCATACCCTACGGGCTCGGTAATGCAACTGGTATCTGACATTATTTTCGGCCTGGAATAGTTTGGAATTGATGCAATGTCCCCTTGCGGTAAGTTGAACTCCGTGGCAGTTTTACTGAGGCCAACTTCTGAACCTAAGGCTAAATCCACCTGTTATGCCTTACAGGATCACGGAAACTCTATAAAAAAAAAAAGAAGACAGTGTGCGTTTTAAAAAACACCTGGCGGTGGGCTGCCATTCATAGTTGCTAGCTTCAGAAAAGAAACAGAACCACTGCTGTGACTGTCCACACCATTCTGGAAGGCATGTCCTTTTGGAAAGTGGTTGCAGGGTACTTTCTGTTCTGCGGTCTCTGCAGTCTGGATTTGATAAGTGTGTGTGTGTGCTTCACATTCCATGTCTGAATTTAATATATCCAAAAAAAATCACAACATATGAAAGCACTGCCATCTGGATTTTGCCAAGGTTTTGGAGCGTGGATTTTTTTTGAGCGGTTCTGGATTTAGACCGTCAACAGCTAGAAAACTGATGGTGTCAAACACTGCTGCAGCTCAAAGGTTCCCCTTCCGTCTGACTCGAGCCCCCGCACCAAATCAGACACTCAAGGTTAGCGGGCAGCAATCTCTGGCCTCCACTGGGATATGGAACCTCGTCTGAAGATACAGGCCACAACCAACCTTGACCAGTTGCCTTGTGGAACAAAAACAAAGGCTAAATGAAAGCAGGCAAATGGGCCTTCTATGAAATGACCTCACGGCAGAGTCCTTTCCAAACAAACCAGTAATAGACTTCAGTTTGCACTTCAAGCTTTAGTTCAGATGAACCCAATTTGCATAGTTTGTTCAGCCTTACTGAACCTAGGAATTACTGCATTTCCTGACCTCAGTACATCGGTCTACAAGCTGCACCAAATGCACAACATGTCCAAATACTTGTGGACACCACTTCTAATGAATCCATTCAGCTACTTTAGGACGAGCCCATTGCTGACACCGATGTCCCTGTAGAGAAGCCAATGCAGCCAACAGATCAATATGAACCTGATTATTGGCACCATGCTGCCTAATGCCAGCCGTGGGCTAGAGGGGGGTATAAAGCCCCCCAGCACTGAGCTTCTTTGGAATGATGGATGGCGCCCGATATATTACTTTTGGATTGAGTTGGGGATTAGGAAATTAGGTCGAGTGGTGATCATCATCATCATCCGACATCTCGGGCCTCCCAAGCGCTCTTGTCTGAATTCAATCAAATCCTCACAGCAATGCTCTACTCCAAAATCTAGTAGAAAGCCTGCCTTCTTCCCTGGACAGTGGAGACAGTTACTCCAACAAAAGCAGGATCAACACTTTTTAATACCTTTGATTTCAGACAAATGAATGAATCAATGAGCATGTGTCCCAATACTTTTGTCCCTTGAGGTTATGGCTGATAAGGCCATAAGGCTAAGAGGCTGACCAATCACTACTGGAAGCCATGCTGAATGGAAAACAGTCAGTCAACACAAACGACTACAAGGTCGGTTCTACTGCATCAGTGTCTCACGATGGACAAGCTCTTCACTTGCTCTTTGCTTTAATTCCATCAGCTATAGGTAACCATTACAGCAGCGGGAATGAATGACACCAGGGATTAGTGAGAGTGCCCTCGATCATTCCATTCCTCACCCATCCCGGCTGACGAAGGCAGTAAAACCCACAGAAAGTGATAAAGATCCCAGTAAAGCCAAATTTCTGACAACTTTATAAGTGACTCAGACTCATTCACTCACCCTGGGCTAATCTCATCATGCCTACAGTTTCCATGCAGTAATCGCCAGCCTGACGCAGGTTATGCTGCCCACCTATAACATAATGCCATAAGCC
Organism: Salminus brasiliensis; assembly: GCF_030463535.1. Classification (NCBI taxonomy): domain Eukaryota; kingdom Metazoa; phylum Chordata; class Actinopteri; order Characiformes; family Bryconidae; genus Salminus; species Salminus brasiliensis. The sequence continues at coordinate 35,132,001 of NC_132891.1, read as the reverse complement.
TTTTCATTAGCTAGAACACCTCTCTGAGTGACTCTGTTAGCTAGAACATGTCTCTGGTTGCTTGTTCTAGCCAGAACATTCACTTGAGCGTACCTAGGCATGATGCCCACCTATAACATATAATGCCAAAAACCTTTTCATTAGCTAGAACACCTCTCTGAGCGACTCTGTTAGCTAGAACATGTCTCTGGTTGCTTGTTCTAGCAAGAACACTCATCCGAGCGTACCTGGGCATGCTGCCCACCTATAACATATAATGCCAAAAACCTTTTTATTAGCTAGAACACCTCTCTGAGCGACTCTGTTAGCTAGAACATGTCTCTGGTTGCTTGTTCTAGAAAGAACACTCATCCGAGCGTACCTGGGCATGCTGCCCACCTATAACATATAATGGCAAAAACCTTTCCATTAGCTAGAACACCTCTCTGAGTGACTCTGTTAGCTAGAACATGTCTCTGGTTGCTTGTTCTAGCAAGAACACTCATCCGAGCGTACCTGGGCATGCTGCCCACCTATAACATATAATGCCAAAAACCTTTTCATTAGCTAGAACACCTCTCTGAGCGACTCTGTTAGCTAGAACATGACTCTGGTTGCTTGTTCTAGCCAGAACATTCATCTAAATGTACCTGGACATGCTACCCACCTATAACATATAATGACAAAAACCTTTTCATTAGCTAGAACACCTCTCTGAGTGACTCTGTTAGCTAGAACATGTCTCTGGTTGCTTGTTCTAGCCAGAACATTCATCTAAATGTACCTGGACATGCTACCCACCTATAACATATAATGCCAAAAACCTTTCCATTAGCTAGAACACCTCTCTGAGTGACTCTGTTGCTTGTTTTATCTAGAACACCCCTCTGAGAACACCTACCTCAATAAAAATACCTTTTTATTAACTAGAACGCTGCTTATCTGGGCATACTGCCTACCTAGGGTCATATAGGGTCAAATACCTAGCTAGAATATGCATCTGAGTGCCTCTGTTAGCTAGAACATGTCTCTGGTTTAGGACCAGGAGTCAACATGTGCCAATCTAGGAAGCAATGGAGAAGGTCCGAAAGGCAGAGAGATGTACATCGAGTGAGCTTACCCTCCTTCTGCTCTGGGTATGCAAGCCAGAAAAGCGTGTGTGTGTCTATGTGTGTGTGTGTGTGTGTGTCTATGTGTGTGTGTGTGTGTGTGTGTGTGTGTGCAGGAGAAAGGGACATTGTGATCTTGCAGAGTTAAAGACCACGCAAGCAACACAACAAGGTCTTGTAAAAACAACAGGACACTTGTACTGTTTGGTGTTCCTACAAACAGTTCTTGGACAAGATGATCTCCATTCGATTCCATATCTCTCGCCCTCTGGCTCTCTCTCTCTCACACACTACCTACAAGGAACCCTTGTATCTCAGAAATGGTAACTTTATACCAGAAAGTCCAGAAAGTGTTTTCCCAGTTTGACCCTTTGACCTGTCCGGAGAAGCGCAGGCCGAAGCTCCACTGCTGGTGGTCTGCTGAGTCACTCTGATACAATCTGCAATCAAAACTCCACCTGTTGTTCCAGTACAGCTTTTAGACAGCTTTTACAGTGATACCTTCCCCACCTTCAGCAGGCTACTCTGGACAGAACCTACTGGAGAGCTCCCCCAGGAAAGCAGCACAGCAGAACAGAGCTCCAGTTCCTCTCAAGAGCCTTCACTACAACAAGAATCCTTGAGCTGTATGGTTTCTTGGCCAATTCCTCATGCGCACTGGCCTCCAGATCACTGAAGTTCTGAGATTAACTAACTAACTAAGATTTTCTATGGGGTTCAAGTCAGGCGACTGTGCTGAACCACTCCAGAACCTTCCAGGATGACTTCAGAAGGTATATGTTGAGGTATGCTTGGATCATTGTCCTGTTGCACGGCCCAATGATGAACGAATGAATGAAACGAATGAAGCATACAGCCAAAGCACGAGAAAGGTCAAGCCAGCCAAGTCGGTCATCTGCGCTGAACCCCACTTAGCGTATGCTGAGGAACGTAAGGGTCTAACCCTAAAAGGTGGTGGTGCCAGAGCATCACCAGAAAAGATACTCAACACCTGGTGTCGTCCATGACTCACAGACGTATCACTGCATGCAAAGGATCTGCAACACAGAGCTAAACAAGGCTACTTGCCAAAGATGGCTGGGCACATATAAAAAGTGCTGTAATTTGCATATGCTAAGTATATATATATAAAAAAAAAATCAAATAAATAAAAATAAATGTAAAAAAAGAATATGTTACATTTATTTACATGTTTTAATACATAAATAAATAAATCCTACATTTTTGAGGGGTTTGTGTATGATGTATATAATCATTGGCTGGAATTTAATTGAATAATTTAATTTCATTTTCATTTATGTATTAATTATTCAGGGCTTTAGCATTCACAACACTCCCGTCACCATGTTTAACAGACGTTAATGACAGAGCGCTGATTTTAAAATGGAATAAATCTTTATTCAGTGGCAAATTTCTGCAAATAAGGTGATTCATTTATTATTAATTTATAATTTAGGTGGTTAACCACACAAAAATCAATTCAATGCAATTAAAAGTGAATAATTCTTATAAAAAAAAGATAACCCTAGATTTTATGTTAATTACTGCTGAGATAAACAACTGTTGAGTGCTTTCGTGACTGCCTAAGATGCAAAACAACAACAACAACAACAACAACAACAACAACCCCACCACCATAATGACCAGAGCCAAAAAAAAACAGGACAGGCTGAAAATACGGAGGGAAAAACACCACTGAAAGTTGAGGGTGGATGATTTAGCGCTGCTGAAAATCCAGCAGCAGTCGAGGCGTTTATCTTCCGTAATGAACCTCTAATTTCCCCCTCAAGTGAACGGCCCATGACAGAGCAGCTCTCCTTGGCCTGCCGCAGCGCAATACCACAGTCATGAGTGAGCAGCGCGGGAAGCAGGACAGTTAGACGGGATAAATAAGCAGAGAGGAAAGCTCCTGAAGAGAAGAGCAAAGGGGGCCAAAGGGGAGGCCGGACAGTGCCCTCGCTCTGCTCTAGGGTCGGGACAGTGGCTCGTCTTCTGGTCTTCAAGGGCCCACATCGGGTCACGGCTTTCTCCTCAACGACAGCTTTTCTATGAACAAACAAACCAACCCACACACACCTACTCACCTCGGTCTAGGGGCCTAGCTTAAAAGCCAGCTGCCAGCAATGATGTGTGTGTGTGTGTGTGTGTGTGTGTGTGTGTGTGTGTGTGTTTCTGGCGGCGTGATTATGTGGAGAAGCATCTGCAGCCACTGCAGCGCTAACATCTGCTTTTTATATTATGTACTCGGTACATTCTGAAACTGCCGCTGCCTGCTGCTCCTGTCGCTGCCGCTGCCGCTGCCGAGAGCCACCCTACGCCTCTCCCCCCGACCCACTTCTCTGCACCCAGAAGCTCTAATCCGGGTCTAAATTACCCTGTCAGTGGGGATTTTCTATTAAAAGTGCTTTTTAGCCGCGGGCCCGGAGAGGAATTTCACCTAGGAACATCGCAGCGCCTGTGAGAAGTGCTGTTCCTGACGGCGGCTCAGGCCAGCGCTATTCTGGGAAAATTGACGGAAAATGAACAGAAGGCTTCTAGCGTTTCGAGAACGCTCTTTCTGCCAGCAGCACGTGCGAGCGCACACGTGTGCTAACGGCGGCCTTTCCTCGATTTATCCTCTGCGCTTCATCGATGACCCTGCCTGCTGTAAAAACACCGCAGGACCCGACACGGCCTCGTCAGACACGGCTTTCCGCAATCGGGACTGTACGGAATTCTGATCGGCTAGCCCGGTTAAAACGGACATGGGCCTGTTGGCACCATGCCACCTAAAGCCAGGCGTGGGCTAGAGGAGGGGTACAAAGCCCCCGAGCAGCATTGAGATGTGGAGCGGTGGGAGAACCGTGGTGATGGTGGTGGTGGGATGAGTTGGGGATGATGAGATGGGGTGGTGATCAACATCATCATCATCATCATCATCATCCAATATCCTAACCTGGCTAACACTTCAGATGCTGGATGCAATCAAACCCATCACACCCATTGCTGAGAACGCTCGATACAACCCAGCCCTCTAATTAGGCTAATTAATCCGTCAAATTACATTTAAAAAGCCAAAATTAGCACAAGGTGGCGCCCTGTTCTCCTCTAATGGACAGCGTGTATTCACTGCAGCTGTAGTACAGTTCAACTAAAGCTCGGACTCCCAGAGAGGAAGATTTACACACACACACACACACACACACACACACACACACACGTAAGAGCTGGCGTTCAGTATGTGTGTGCGTGTGTGTGTGTGTGTGTGTGTGTGCACGTGTGACATCAGCGGCGTGTCTCCAGCTGTGTGTGTGTCGCTTTCTGCTGAGCGTCGGTGAGTCTGTCTGCACAGTTTCACAACAACTTCATTCACTACACACACACACACACACACACACACACACACACACACACACACACACGAGTCACTCTCAGACATGAATGCAGGCTTTGTGCCGTTTCCCTCCCTGCACTTGTCTGATGAGGTGTGGAGTGTTTTTCTCCTCTTCGCTCCCAGTGACGGAGGAACTGGACTGGGAGGAGAACCCTCTAGAACTTTAATAGAACGCCCTACTCTGTTCTTTCCCAGCCAACACGCTCATGTGGGGCTCACAAGGGTGGAACGTGGGCTAGGTGGGCTAGCCCACCTATGTGTTTTTACTGGGACCCAGACGGGATTCCCAAACGGGCCCCATCGTTCCAGCCCACCCTAATCTCACATGGGTCCCATCTAGGCCTCATGTGCAGGGTACAACCCAGATGGGGCCCATGTTTCAGCCCTCCTGGTCTCATCACTGACCCTGGTGGGCATCCATATGTGGGGCCAATGTGGAACATGATCTGGTTCCCAGCGGGGCTACCCAAACAGGCCCCACATGGACATGCCAGCTGGGTCCATATACTGGCCACTTTATTAGAAACAACTACCTTGTGCTTCCACTCACTGGCCACTTTATTAGAAACACTCACCATGTGCTTCCACACACTGGCCACTTTATTGGAAACACTAACCATGTGCTTCCACACACTGGCCACTTTATTGGAAACACTCACCATGTGCTTCCACCCACTGACCACTTTATTAGAAACACTAACCATGTGCTTCCACACACTGGCCACTTTATTGGAAACACTCACCATGTGCTTCCACCCACTGACCACTTTATTAGAAACCCCTGCCTTGTGCTTCCACACACTGGCCACTTTATTGGAAACATTTACCATGTGCTTCCACCCACTGACCACTTTATTAGAAACCCCTAACTTGAATGTCCCTCTCACTGGCCACTTTATTAGAAACACCTAACTTGTGCTTGCACTCACTTGCCACTTTATTAGAAACCCCTATCTTGAATGTCCCTCTCACTGGCCACTTTATTAGAAACACCTACAGATCTACTATGGATCGGGACAAAAACAGAAAATCTGATCTATCAGAGTCTGTAATATTTAAACCTCTGATTATTGTTTTAAACTAAAGTGGAAAATATACCCAAACTTTTGACTACTCTCTCATTGGTTGGAGGCTCCTCTGGTGATGTCATGTGGCAGTAACATGTGAAAACACAGCAAGAGGGTGGGCACAGTCTCGTGGGGTTTGTTTTCAGGAGCCACGTCAAGTAAGTGTCCATGTATGAGTGTGTGTGTGTGTGTGTGTGTGTGTGTGTGTGTGTGTGTGTGTGAAACCACAGTGCTGAAGGTCTTCAGCAGCAGTGAAGCTGGAGTGTGCAATGACTGGCTGAAAGCTGCAGCAGCTCTACTGCCACTGACTGCACTAAAGCACTAGAGCGCCACCCAGTGGGTCAGCCCTTAAACTGCTCTCCCTGCTGCATCTGACTGCCTTAGCATGGCCTCAAAGAGGAGTGTGTAAAGGTGGTCTGAGCCCAAAACCCTCCCCCCCTGTTGTCTCGGCCTCTCTTCAGCCAGATACACATACAAAGCACATTTACCGCCGCGACTAACAATAACGTCCATAAACTTCTGTCAACTGTCGGGTATTTATTATTTTTTAATAACGGTTGAGTCCAAAATGTGGCAACATTTGTTTCTGCTTATTAACCCACCCCTTCTTAGCACCCTGTAGCACAAGCCATGCTCCAGACCCTAGGAGGGGAATCCAGACAGTGCCTCTTTTCCACCTGCCGCCAACGCAGCATTGCCGAGCAGCAGACAGGCTGAGAGCGTCCTCAGCTCCACCGCACCAGCTAACAGACGCCTGTGTATCCCAACTATCCCCCCTACCCCCTATCCCCCCAACAAAGCAAACTACTGTAGCTGTACTGTTAGCTGGGTTCAGACTAACATGTTGGCACGTTGTCCGCCGAGGAGAAAAAAAATTACGGGTTGTGAACATTATCAGTTCTTACCAGCAGCCTGTGTTGCACTGGTTAGCATTAGCGATGCACTGAACACCTGAAGAAGCAGCCTCCAGCATCTCAGATTTCCCTGGGCTATTCTTAAATAATTATTAGAATATTAATTACTAATATTATTATTTATTAAAGTCTCAAGGTGAGATAGGCAGCAAAGCATCCCTAAACCATCACACTGTCGCCACCGCCACCACCATGCTTCACAGTTCTTACAGCAGTGCTTTGGGATTCTGGCCAGACAGAACATGACACTTACACTTTGATGTAGATGGAGGTGTTCTCCTTGCGTCTGGTGAAGGATCTCGGGAGGATCTTCAGGTTGACTTTGGCTGCAGTCGCATTCTTCTTCAGCAGCTTCACCTGGAGAAAGATACAGAGGGAACCCTAAATAAAGACGTTCTATGGGTTAGCCAGTAGAAAGGGAGATGGAGCGTGGGGAGGAGACTTACTGAGTAGCTGAGATGGGGCTGAGTGTGTAGGATTGTGTCTCTGTTGGGTTTGTCTGCCACGCGAGCTGTTTCCTCCAGATACCTGTAGTCTGAACAGGACAGGATCTGCATTAGGCTTGAGGTGAGCTAGTCTGAAGAACAGAGCTCGGTTCCTCCAGGTTTCTCCTGGACGCCCCCCAGTCCAGCCAGCACAGCGTGGAGGATGTGTTCACCTGATTTACCATCATTCAGCCCTGATTTACGAGACTCCATGGTGAGCTACTGCAAGCAGGACTGATGGTGTAATGTTGTTTACATCCTCCTGAGGAACCTGAGGGGAACCTCAGTAACCTCAGAATATAAAATGTGAGTAGTCACCATTAAGGAGGTTGATCTCACTGAACTGAGACAGAGCCACGAAGGCGGTCTTGTCCCGAACGCCGCTGCAGCCCGACTGGAGTTTGTGGCTCTTCACACAGGGCAGGCTGTGGAGACAGTGGATCAGTCAGATGATGCTGGTGTAGCACAAAATAACTACAGCACTGCAGAGACAGGCAGGTCCAGAGCAGTGAGGAGCCTCACCTGCAGGAGAACTTCAGGCAGTTGGGACACCTGTACTTCGCCTCTTCACCTTCACACACATCACAGCTGTGGGACGAGACCATGAGGGTAAGGTAGTGCAGCTAGTCAAGGGTTAACAAGGGCTAATCTTCAGTTAGTTAGTGATTATGGCTATCCGATTTACGCTAGCTAGGGGTAATATTCTCAAGTTAGCTAGGAGATAATGTTAGTACACTTAAATTGGCTAGGAAATACGGCTGTACATGTTAAGTTAGCTAGGGATTATCAATGTCCAGAATCAGTTAGTTATGAGTTAGGTTTAGTAATCTTAAATTATTTTACGATTATGGTTAACCAGGTTCAGTTAGCTAGGGGTTAGGGGTAGTAATCATGAGTTAGCTAGGGGTTAGGGGTAGTAATCATGAGTTAGCTAGGGGTTAGGGGTAGTAATCTTGAGTTAGCTAGGGGTTAGGGGTAGTAATCATGAGTTAGCTAGGGGTTAGGGGTAGTAATCTTGAGTTAGCTAGGGGTTAGGGGTAGTAATCATGAGTTAGCTAGGGGTTAGGGGTAGTAATCTTGAGTTAGCTAGGGGTTAGGGGTAGTAATCTTGAGTTAGCTAGGGGTTAGGGGTAGTAATCATGAGTTAGCTAGGGGTTAGGGGTAGTAATCATGAGTTCACTAGGGGTTAGGGGTAGTAATCATGAGTTCACTAGGGGTTAGGGGTAGTAATCATGAGTTAGCTAGGGGTTAGGGGTAGTAATCTTGAGTTAGCTAGGGGTTAGGGGTAGTAATCATGAGTTAGCTAGGGGTTAGGGGTAGTAATCTTGAGTTAGCTAGGGGTTAGGGGTAGTAATCATGAGTTAGCTAGGGGTTAGGGGTAGTAATCTTGAGTTAGCTAGGGGTCAGGGGTAGTAATCTTGAGTTAGCTAGGGGTCAGGGGTAGTAATCTTGAGTTAGCTAGGGGTCAGGGGTAGTAATCTTGAGTTCACTAGGGGTCAGGGGTAGTAATCTTGAGTTAGCTAGGGGTTAGGGGTAGTCATCTTGAGTTAGCTAGGGGTCAGGGGTAGTCATCATGAGTTAGCTAGGGGTCAGGGGTAGTAATCTTGAGTTAGCTAGGGGTTAGGGGTAGTCATCTTGAGTTAGCTAGGGGTTAGGGGTAGTAATCTTGAGTTAGCTAGGGGTTAGGGGTAGTCATCTTGAGTTAGCTAGGGGTCAGGGGTAGTCATCATGAGTTAGCTAGGGGTTAGGGGTAGTAATCATGAGTTCACTAGGGGTTAGGGGTAGTAATCTTGAGTTAGCTAGGGGTTAGGGGTAGTAATCATGAGTTAGCTAGGGGTCAGGGGTAGTCATCATGAGTTAGCTAGGGGTCAGGGGTAGTAATCTTGAGTTAGCTAGGGGTCAGGGGTAGTAATCTTGAGTTAGCTAGGGGTTAGGGGTAGTCATCTTGAGTTAGCTAGGGGTTAGGGGTAGTAATCATGAGTTCACTAGGGGTTAGGGGTAGTAATCATGAGTTCACTAGGGGTCAGGGGTAGTAATCTTGAGTTAGCTAGGGGTCAGGGTTGGTCAGATCAAGCTGAATCTTTAAATCTAGATCAGACAGGAGACAGAAGGTGGGGTTAGAGGTAGTAAGCTGAGCTAATGGTGGAGTTACAGTAAAGTAAAGTAGGAGTTAACTCAGGTTTGGAGTTTAGATTAGGATTAGTCAGACATATCCGGTCTGTACACGCCGTTCCCATTCCTGAGTCGACTCTGAACCGACTCTGAGTCGACTCTGTAAACGGATTCACCCGGATTGATCAGAACCGCAGTGAAATTCACTGAAGTGTTTGTTGATAAAGCCACGCTTCGGTTTCCCACCCGTATTCCGGCAAACCCCGCCCACCCACGCTGTCGGCTACGTGAGCTCCCAGCCAATCACAGCGCGGCCTGCCTGGATACGGGTGGTAACTGAAGTGAGCGGGTTTACCGGGTCAGCGAGATCTTCCTCTTCACTCCGCGCGACTCCGCCGGACTGTCCGCGCGATCATCCTCCGGATTCACCTCCGACACACACAGCATCCTCGACACACACTCCCAACACTGACAGCGCGCGCACACACTCACACACACACACACACCTTCCCCTGCTCCAAACACACACACGCGCGCGCTGCAGTCGCTTTCCACTGACGCCACACGTGGACGCCTGCCGTATTCCGATCACAACTGTCGTGCTTAGAGCCCAAAGGTCCAACCAGCTGATTCCCTCGTGTGGAGACACGCAGCCGCAGTCCAGCGTTTCCCAGGGCAGCCATAATACTTATTATTATTAATATTATATTATGATATATATATATATATTATACTTAATTATTATTATTAATGTATAATAATGCATTTTCTGCATATTTTGAAGCTAAACTGTACTTATTTACTAAATTCTATAATATTCTAACAAATATAGTCAAAATAAATTGTATAAAAATAAAATAAATTGTGCCATGTTTTTCCCCCATTATGTTAAATTCAGTAAATACAAATATGTATTAATATTGACAAAAGTAAATAATAATCATCTACATATGAAGAAAATAAACACTTTATTTACACATGAACAATACCTCTAGTATCTCCTATTAATTTCTATAAATTCTATTTGATATTTTTTTTATAATATTCTATCATTCTATTCTGTAATTTCTATAAAATTCAATAAAATATTACCAAATATATATTATAAAACTTCTAGAAAATGTGGGTCATTTTTTTATGTGTAAAAACCAGGAAAATGGGCAAGCGTGAGAATCTGAGCCAAACTCTGACAGCAGGCAGATATGATATGCAGTGGTCAGTGCCTACCAAAAGGCCCCGCCTCCCCATTTACACCTGGAGTCCATGCCTCCAATGGTCAGATCTGTTGTGGTGGTGGCTGCGGCACAAGGGGGACCAGAAAGCAGTCTGCGGGGACACCCCTTATGACATCAGTGTGAGTGGGCGGGGTTAAACTGCTGTAGACAGGATGTATGTGCTGTATGTGTGTATATCTCTACTGTATGAACTGGTTCTTTGGTTTCCTGTGACCAATATACTGATATGCAGGCTTTTACAGCACGTCTACTAGCGCCCCCTAGTGGCTGTGTCAGGAAGCGGCCTAAAGCACACTACTACAGTTCAGGTGCTTAAATACTTTTCATCCCTGATAAAAAGGTCAGTAAAAGCCAGGTCAAATAAGAGACAGCGGTTAATGATCAGGACCACAGTGGGATTAAAACACATTTATTTGATGTCTAATATTTACACGTCTGGCACAATGTTCGTACAGTCTCTTCACTGCAGTATAAGTTAAACCGTGGAAGCTGTGTGTGATAACCGTGGTCTGAATCTGGCCTTCGCTAGCTGCCAGCGCACGACAGTACATGGACAAACAAACCCCTGTGTGAATATATATATATATATATATATATACACACACACAATTATAATGTTTTTACATAAATAATCATTTGGACTTAAATGTTTAATTGAGCAGATAGATCTCTGTCAGAGATAGCATTATAATTTATTGGAGTACGGTCATTTGGAGAAGGACAAAAACAGGAGAATATAAATAAACAAACATTATAGTGTCAAAATATACACAGGCAAAAAAATAATAAAGGAACTGATTAACTAGCTGTGTCGAGCGCAGCACCATGGAGAAGAACCCGACCCTTCCAGAGGAGCCACATACAGATACAGGGTCCCCACTTTACAGAATTCACGATAATTACGAAAATTTGCTTTGTGTTTTCCCAGCAGGCAGCGGACGATGTCACGTCAATCTGACGTTAAATTAAAATTTTGGTTAAAATTTAAATTAGGTTGATATCTCAACCGCAAAAAAACCCTAAACCCAAAGCTACAATGTTAGATAGACGTTGGATTTTGGTTTCCAGACACGTCAATTAAAAAAACCAAAACAAAATACCAACGTCTAATAATTTTAGGACGTCACGTTGATTGGACGTTAAGATTATGATATCGACCAGACCTCATGAAGTCAGCATTCAACGTTAATCTGACGTCAGAATGAGACGTTTAGAAGACGTTGGACTTTGGTCACCATACCTCATAATTAAATGTTCTATGTTAATATGACGTTGGCATGTGATGTTTAGAAGACGTTGGAATTTCAACATTCAACGTTAATATAATTTCGGAATCATACGTTTGCAAGACGTCAAATGTCAACGTTCTTAATTATGATGTTTAGAAGACGTTGGATTTTGGTTTAAAAAACAAAAACAAAATATCAACGTCTAATGTTGTTAGAATGTGAGATCTAGTGGATATTGGGATTATAACATTGACCAGACGTTGGGTTTTGGTCACCATGCCTCATGATGTCAGCATTCAACGTCAATATAATGTCGGAATCAGACGTTTGGAAGACGTTGGACTTTGGTTCCTTGACATCAAAACTCAAAACCCGACAAAATATCAACGTCAGCTGTCGTCACTATTCTCCGTCAAACTGACGTTGAGATTACACCTCGAATTCTGGCCACCCGACGCATCCAGGTACCCGACGTGTCCCGCTGGGATGGCGGACGAACTGCATCTGACTTCTGGAAGGGCGGCATTCACAAGCCTTTCACAAAACTGTAAATAAAGCTAATAAACACAATTTCTTTTCTGACACAATATTCATATAAATAAGGTTCTGAATGGATTTCAGGGCCGATTAGAACAACAGCACCCTCAAAGCAGGAGTGACCTTGATGTAGCCAGTACATACAAACGGCTGGGCGCGAGCGGCTGCCCTCGAAGGCGGTACGTGTAGGAGGTAGAGCACCATCTGAAGAGATGGACGAGTCCAGACTGGGCCTTGCTTCACTTGTACGAGCGACTGCTGAAAGGAAGACCTGCAGTAAAGCTATTGCACTTTTAGCACTGGTTTAGTGCAGTGTTTCCCAGTATTGAGACCCGGAGTGACCCAACACTGCCCAGTCATCAAAGCATCCAACAAACTGTATAGCAGAAGTCAGTGTGTTTTTGCCAGGATTAACATTATATAAACTTGAATTAACATAAAGTCGTTATATAGAGTTAATTACAGGTAGACACTCTCACTGACCACTGACTTTATGTTGATTTGGGTTTATTCTAATGTTATATAGAGTTAATTACAGATAGACACTCTCACTGACCACTGACTTTATGTTGATTTGGGTTTATTCTAATGTTATATAGAGTTAATTACAGGTAGACACTCTCACTGACCGCTGACTTTATGTTTATTTGGGTTTATTCTAATGTTATATAGAGTTAATTACAGGTAGACACTCTCACTGACCGCTGACTTTATGTTTATTTGGGTTTATTCTAATGTTATATAGAGTTAATTACAGGTAGACACTCTCACTGACCGCTGACTTTATGTTTATTTGGGTTTATTCTAATGTTATATAGAGTTAATTACAGGTAGGCACTCTCACTGACCACTGACTTTATGTTTATTTGGGTTTATTCTAATGTTATATAGAGTTAATTACAGGTAGGCACTCTCACTGACCACTGATACTGGCGTTTCTCCAACAGAGCACTGGAGTGGTTCAGCTAATGGTGTAATAGATGGTCTGTACTGTAATATCTGATCACAGCTCTCCCGCTGACCACTGGTAGCTTTACTCTGCAGTGGACTGGAGTGGACCTACTTTTCTGGGTGGAGGAATTTGTCTGAAACGACATTCTGGCCTTTTTTTAATCTTTAATCTAAAGAACATCTTCCTCTAGAAGGACAATATGCCTAAAAGCAGCAGAGCAGTCAGGGTGACAGGGCCGCTCAGTGATGCTGGTCATGATAATCCACTGTTTAAAGGGGAACTCAGACCAACACGAGAAGCGTGACCATCACCTCATCTGCTGTAAACATGCCTACTCTACCCAAACAGGGCACTGTGGAGGTCTCGGGACTGAGATTCCCAGGTTTAAAGACCAGCGCCCCCTTCTCATGATGTATCTTGAAGGTGGGAGGAGCTTTTGAAAAGCTGCAAGTGCCTTTAATTAAACGAGGGGTTATTTCTTTCTTTGTTTTTCCCCAATAAGCTAATGCTGGGAGCTGCTGAATGCCACGCCCCAAAGGTTATGAGATGTATGATTCGCGCATTGCATGCTGGGTACTGTAGTAGAAGAACAGTGATGGCTGAAAAGGGGATAAACTCTGAATTTGGTGATACCAGTGAGGCTGAGGGAGGCTAGGAGTATTCCATAGCTCAACACATTACATGCCAGCTGTAGGCTGGAGTACCCCTTTAAGCAGCACCTGCTCAAACACACCTGATTACTGGCCAGAATCAGAACCAGGAAAACACAACTGTGCAGTGTAGGGCCACTCCAGGAATCGTCTTCTGGCGAGTGTGATGTGAAGACCACTCTTGGCCTGAGACAATCTTCGGGCTGGGAAACACTGTTTTAGTGGAAGGGGCCTTCAAACGGGGCCCACTGGGGTGGAGAAGTATAGGGAGGGAATCCTGATCCATTCCCTTTAAGGTAAATCTTGATTTGGGTCGGGGTATCACTTTGATCCAATCAAAGCTGGATGGATTAGATTGGATTGGATATCTGTAAAGTGGCCAAAAATCACAGGATATAATAACGTAGAAACCATTGGTTTGAAAAACTGGCTCTCGGACTCTGTTAGGGCTGTGTTCACACTAGGTATTTGAATTTGGATTTTGAGAAGCAGCCTGTAAGCCTGACTGTACCAATGTGAAACCAAAAGTGGCTCAAGTGTTGTGTACATTGTAACCATTACAACCCTGTTATCAGTACGTTCTGGCCAGTCTAGCTATCTAGATTATATTTATTATTATTATAAACGGAGCTGAATAATTACTGAGGCTCTGAAACAGTAGAGGTATACAATAGTGTGAACACAGCCCAGCTACTGCAACCCTAATCGACGACCACGCAGAACCATTTTCCTGGCATACAGTTCTACCTCCGTCTAGCACTCTATTAGAGCGAGCCTTGCTCCATTAACAACTCGTGTTCTCCTGGACAAGCGGTCAGCCGTCGCCTAAAACAGGGGGTCTTCCTGGCCCAGGCAGGCTTTAATGGTGACACCCTCCCCCCCTCACCCACCCCTCAGGGTACCCCACTGCTTCATGGGAGCAGCACCTCCATCATCCCTCCGTGGCCTAACTTTGGGAGTGGCCACTGGGAAACCTGGGAAGTCCTTCAGTGATTTCTTTCACAGGAAGCAGACTGGGCCGACCTCCAGGTGGCGCTGGTCGCCCGCTTGATGCGGCTGGAGGCCCTGGACGTTGACGATAGGGAGCTGAGCAGGGTCCTGAGCCAGGAGGAGGAAACGAGACTGCTGCCAGCGGCCGTCGCGAACCTGAAGGTTTAAATTCATGTGTAGATTAGCGTTAGCATTAGCATTAGCAATGTTGAAGCAGTAGTTTGGTGGAAAAGTGACAGTTTACCCCCAATCTACCCCAAAAAAGACGAGCCTAGTCTCTGAAAGTTGCTGCACTGAAGCTACGAGGCTGATGTAGCTTGCAGTGAATGGAAGTTAGCAATTAGCATGACGCTAACTGCAGGCCTAAATGGGCTAAGGTATGTTAGCATAGCTGTAAACAGTAGTAGCAGCCATTCTAAAGCCGGACTTCTGTCCATCCTCTCGCTGTCTCGTGTACCTGACAGTCGTCCTGAAGTACATGAGGCTGGAGTGAGGAGCCATCCTCAAACACCTGACCGTTCCAGCCCTGGAAACGGGCAGCACCGGGCGCGTCCGTAGCGGCGCTTTCCGGCTCGCTGTAGCAGTGGAGGGAGATGGTCTGGGTGGCTCTGACGCTCAGCAAGTGCAGGAACTTCATCTGGACCTTGTTCACATCAAACGCCACCTAGGGGCACACAGTGGAACAGCAGGGGTTACATGGGACAAGGACTTGGCTACTTGATCATTGATCTCAAGGTTGTTGGTTCCATGCTCAAGTCTTAGTACTTAGCTGCCACTTTTGGGCCCTCGAGCAAGGCCTTTAAGCCTGTAGCATGGCTGACCTGGCATGCCTGCGTCCTGACCTTGGCTTTCTAAGCTGCATAGGAAGCACTGGACGAATACTAACCACACCCCCTTGTGGAGAATCTTTAGTCAGCAAAACATGAGAGTCTTAACCCCACCACCACCCCAGCTCCTCCTTCTCTTCTAACTAATACTCAGTCTTAGTTGGGGGGGGGGGGGGGGGGGGCGGCCTGGTTTCGTCCCACTGGCTAAAGCCACCCAGAACTCCAACCGAAAGTTTTTAGGATCCCTTACCTGCCTTAGTGTGGTCCAGGCTTTCCAAAATTGGAGACTGGAGGATTGGGAGAGTGTTTAGTATGGAAAATTGCACCAGAATGCTTGAACCCCATCTGGCTGGAAAATGTTAGAACTGAATGGGACTACAAGGATGATCAGAGGAGGGTTCCCATCCACCCCGGTGCCCCTTCTCCATTGAATCCCATCCATATTAGGGTGTGTTCCTACTTGTCAGCTTTGGTTCTTTTAAAAAACACCGGGTGAGTCTGTGATTAAACCTCTTCTATCTGAGGCTTTAGTTAGCTTAGCAGGGCTGTGTCCCAATACACACACTACCACACTACACACTACTAAACTAGCCACCAGAACTGCAGTCAATAGTGTAGGTGTAGCTGCCTCAGTTAAGTGAAGACGCGTGTTTATTATACCAGGTTTAAGGGTCAAGAGGTCAGATTCGGGCCAGAACTCTCCTTGGCGGCCTTCTGTCGCGTCTTTCCCCCTGATTGCAGCTCGAGTCCAGGACTAAAATCTACCAGTGCGTCATTTCCCTGCCTGGTCCGGACCAAGAGAACCCAACTTCAAGTATAAACACACCCTCAGGCAATCGGGCTGGAGGACTGGAACAATCAACAAAACCAGTCAATTGCAATGACATCTGGACTGGGTGTAATTTTGCTGTGAAGTCAAATTAGATGATCTGATCCTCTGGAACCGACCCAGTGACTGCATGTCCAGAAGACACGGTCATTGAGAAACTGAAGGGACGAATTCTCTGAATTAGGAAAAGCAGACGCGGATCTGACAAACCTCAACCTTCTGGAACGAGAAGGAAGCGAGAGACGGCATCACAGCAGGGCCGACTCTTACAAGGTTGGGGACGTTTTCCAGGTCCTCTACAGGTTACGGTTCTGTTTTGTGGATGTCCGTAACCAACCAAAACAAAAACGGACTCTGTGGAAACACCTGGAACTACCTGGCCTTTTTTTAGAGTTTTTAGAGACAATGGTGCTGTTCACTCTCGGCTTCCCCCGCGGGTGTCGTCTTGGGTTAGATTACGAGGCGTTCCCGTGAAAACCACAACCCCTCGCTCAATAGCAGCAGGACCGTAGGACCATTTCCCTGCTCCCTGTGCACGTGAGACCGCCCGATGTACTGATAGGGAAGATTAGCTGCTCTGAGACAGAACACAGTGTTCTTCAGCTACTATAGCAGAGCTGGTTTTGGACCGGCTTACGTTGACAACAACAAACAACTGACAAACATGTTTAGGAGCGGCTCACGTCCACTCATGGCAGCCGTGGTACGTTCTGATCCACTGCTTACTCAGAACTGGGCTGTAGAGAGTGCAGGGCTTGGGGGCAGAAGACAAGGCCGGAGCTGGTCCGGTCCACAAGTCCACATTTAAAAGGTTCAGCAGTTCAGTGGTCGAGATGAACACGTTCAGAGTGGGGGTCTGGTGAGATTGGCCATCTCAATTGTTAATTGCAGGTACATTTACCCACTCTGATTTCTTTATGATGAAATCTGGCGTCGGTCGCCATGACTACAACGCCAAATTTTGCAATTTTATTCACTATCCAAACCCACCAGTTTTATATGGAACGATGATGATGATGATGATGATGATGGTAAAATAATGAAGAGTACATTTCCTTATGGGACTATTATTTTGCCGTACCACTCCCTGCATGTATCCCTCCGCCATGGACGCAATGGACGTTCAAACAAGGCCACACAGTGTCACTGATGCAAAGCACCACCGGGAGCTTTTTCAGTTCGAACAACGTCCCTTATGGAGAATTGTCAGCCTGCTAAACACGAGTGAGTGAGTGAGTGAGTGGATAAGAGTTACAAGCCTATACTAAATGGACAAAAGTATTGGGACACCTGCTCGTTCATTGTTTCTTCACAGGAAAAAAAAAAGGTGTCCAGGGAAGAAGGCTTTCTACTAGATTTTGGAGGGGCTTTGCTGTGGGGATTTGATTGCATTCAGCAACAATGGTGGCATTAGTGAGGTCACCCCACCTTATCATCCCCAACTCCCTAACTCATCCCAAAAGTACTGGATGAAGCTCCACCGCTATCCATCATTCCAGAGAACACAGTTCCTCCACAGCTCAATGCTGCTGGGGGGCTTCATACCCCTCTACTAGCCCACGCCTGGCATTATTAGGCAGCATGGAGCCAATAGGTTCATGATGTTTATCTGCTCCAGAGGTCTATTTTATAGGCTGTACCTCTCTACAGGGTTGAATAAGCTGTGTATGTGTGTGCATTTGCACATTTGGTAAAGTTACATCTAAATAATTTGAGGATAAATAGCAAGTAACTGTCATTTGCTTATAATTAAAAGTGTATTCCTCAGGCCTTAGGCCTATTCACAGGGCCTAAGAATGCGTCACAGGGCCTAAGAATAAGTCAAATCAACAGGAACTGCCGATGCTTTGGCGACCGTTCTGCGTAAATCCGGTCCCTAGGTCCCTTGAATTTTTCCAGTAATTAAAAGTGTCTGTGTAAAAACACATCCCCCACATGGAAGTCGGCCACGAGAAAGCATCTGCCAGGCCTACTGCACGCCTGCTGTCTGCTGTCATTACGGTTCTGAAGGCTTTGACGGAGGCTTTGACTCGGAGTGTGTTCCCATGCCCACGCTGTGCAGTTCCTCTGAAGCTTTCTGGTGCTGCTCGGCTCCTGCTGTCAGAACTACCATAAATCTACCGCACACCCGGGCAGTGCCGCGGCCTGCTGGTACCTTGTCTGTGGAGAGCGGATGGATGCAGGTTTGGCCTCCGGCTGTGAAGTTACAGAACACCTGGATGGCATCAGACGTGCAGCCCAGGTTCGGATCGATCCAGAACATTCCTGATTGAGACACGGAGAATCAAAAGTCAGGCATTCCTGTCTGCTAATAAAGCCGCTCACATAAAGACAGGGTCAGGGTCTGGGTCAGGGCCTGGGCCTCCGCCCGAATCAGCGCAATCATCAAAGCCTGGTGGGGTTAACCCTCCTGGATCCCTTCTGGTTCATACAGGCTTAAAGCACCTCCTATCACAGTCTGATCTGTAGTGTGGCACTAAAACACACTGTCAATCAGCCAAAAGATTAGTACCACCCACAGGTGAAGTGAGGCTCCTGCTTAAAGGTGGAGGTGGGATCTACATATTAGACAGCGAGTGAACATCCCCCAAACTTTAGGCAGGTCTTGTGGTGGTGGTGGTGGTGGGGTACTTATGGTACCTACCTACCAAAAGTGCTCCAGGGAAGGACAACCGGTAAACTGGCGACAGGGTCATGGGCGCCCAAGGCTCCCTGATGCTCATGGAGGCCCCGTCCACCTCACAACTTACAGGACTTACAGGATCTGCTGCTAAATGTTAGTCTTGGAGCCAGATACCACAGCAGGACACCTTCAGAGATGTTGGGAGTCCATGGCTTAATGGGTCAGAGCTGTTGCGGTGAAAACAAGGGGCACCTACTGTAGAATAGGCAGGTGGTGCTAATGTTATGGCTGATCAGTCTAAAGTTCAGGTTAAGTGCGTATTTAAAGTGTTGAATGCAGGTTAAGCTTCTGACCCAAAGATCCTCTCACCATCAGCCAAGTGGTCCTGGCACTGCAGCAGGTCCTTGCAGAAGCGGGCGGGATTTTGGCGAGTGCCCATTGGGGTCCTGATGCTGGCGATCACACTGCTGAGATAGCGCAGAGTCCGGAACACCTCGGAGCTCTGCTGCTCCAGAGGAACCTCAGTGTTCTGGTAGCCCTGAGGGAGGGATGGAGGAGAGGCAAGATTTTAAATGTAATAATAATTAATATCATCTGTATTTAATAAAGACTGGGCTGTTACTACTGGATGGGGTGAATTTATTTATTTTTAATTTCATCATATATATATATATATATATATATATATATATATATATATATATATATAGAAGAGAGAGATAACGAGTGAGTAAGAGAGAGAGAGAGAGAGACACTGAGGGGATGTTTGCTCCTGTACCTCATGCAGTTCTGTGTCAGACTCCATCATGGCCTGCATGGCTGCGTTTACATGCACACGTCTCTGCAGAAAGATTCATACCGGATTAAACAGTCCTTCATCTCTTTATTTATTTATAGTAGAATAATTCATAGTGAATCCTCAATTATTCATAGTAGATCCTGAATCATTAGTAGTGGATACTGAATAATTCATAGTAGATACTGAATCATTCATAGTGGATTCTGAATCATTTATAATGAATACTGAATCATTCATAGTGGATTCTGAATCATTTAAAGTGGATACTGAATAATTCATAGTAGATACTAAATAATTCATAGTGAATACAGAATAATTCATAGCGGATACTGAATCATTCATAGTAGATACTGAATCATTCATAGTAGATACTGAATCATTCATAGTGGATACAGAATAATTCATAGTGGATACTAAATAATTCATAGTGGATACTGAATGATTCATAGTGGATACTGAATAATTATTAGTGAATAATTTAAGTGGTATATTTAATAATTCATAGTGGATATCAAATGATTCATGAAGGAAAGCAGGTAATCACACTCACAGCTCGCAGTTCTTTCTTCTTCCACATTTCTCTGAGCATCTGCTCAGCCACCCCAGGCCTGAGCTCTCAGCAGAACTGTCAGTTTTCAGGCTGTTGTTTTTGGAGATTTACAGGAAAAGCTTTGATCTCTGAATATTTAGGGTGAAGCAGCTCTTCCTGAGAAGCTGGCAGAGCTCACAGTCAGCTCTGTTGGTTTACTGTACGTTGTGTTTGGAGTGTGTGTGTGTGCACGCGCGAGTGTGTGTGTAGGTATTCCCGTATGTGTTGGTGTTCCAGACTCTGCAGTCCTGCCTTCAGCATGGCTTCTGTCAGCCTCTAAATCATAACAGGAATCTTCCAGTCAGTGTTGTGATTCATCTGCACTGAAGACTAAAGCCAACAATCCTTTAACACATAGATGCCCCCGCAGCGCCTGCTGGACCCCCGCTGAACCCCCGCCGAACCCCACCAGCAAAAGCACAAATACAGGAGGTAAAGCTCTGACTTGTAGCTGTAGCTCCTCGGTGCCTGAGTGAGGTTATGATTGTGCACTGCTGACTCAGCGTGTTTACTTACTGAAGCACCACCGAACAAAGAACAGAGAGGGAGGGAGATTACTGTGCTCGTTAGTGGTGTACAGCAGTGTACAATGGTGTACAGTGGTCAGTGGTCAGTGAAATGTTGAAACAATGAGTAAATGGACAAACCGATGTTCTGAACTCTGGCCAGTTAAAAAGTGAAGAACCATATTTCTGTAAAAGTAATAACTATTATAAAAGATTTTAGATTTATATTATATTTATACATGTATACTGAATAATTCAGAATCCAGTATGAAATCTTCTATATGAAGTACTCAGTATCTCCACTGAGGAATTCAATATTAAGCATTCAGTATATACTCTAAATCATTTAGTATAAATTATTTGGTATTATTCAGTACACACACTAAATTATTCAGTAGCTGTAGTCTGTAATCAGTAGTTCTAAATTATTCAGTAGCAGCTATGAATTAGTTAGTATCCATGAAATATTCAGTATGAAGTGTTCAGTCTCTACTCTGAATTATTTAGTACAAACACTGAATTATTCAGTATCTACGTCAAATTATTCAGTATGAAGTTTTCAGTATCCATTATGAATTATTTAGTATCTACACTGAAATATTCAGTTTGAAGTATTCAGTATCTACTCTGAATTACTTAATAAGTACACTGAATTTTTCTGTACTACATTCACTACATACTACATACACTTCATTACTTCAGTAACATTTAATAACTACTATGAATTATTCAGTATCTATTTAGAATTATTCAGTACGTACACTGAATTATTTAGTATCTACATCAAATTACTCAGTATGAATTATTCAGTATCCAATATGAATTCTTTAGTATTCACTTTTAATTATTCCCAAACTACTATGAAGTATTCAGTATCTACTCATAATTATGTAGTATGAATTATTCAGTACCTACATCAAATTATTCAGTATGAAGTTTTCAGAATCCATTATGAATTATTTAGTCCACACTATAAATGATGAGTTATTAAACTGTCAAGGCCTGTAGTATAAGCCTGAAGACGTTTCACCACGTTGTCTAGATTTACATCTACATGCGGATCAAAATTGATGACTGAAGATCGTCACAGAGATCAGTCTCAGGGTGTATAAAAACAATGTGTCTCTTACCGATGGACCAGGAGCACCCGGAGGACCCTAAGAGACAACAGGAAGAAAAGCGATGAGTGCAGAGAACACACAGCTGGAACAGGCCTAAAGAACACACTGAGAGTGTAGCAGCCCCATGCAGAGCTCCTCCAGCACAGCAGTGTCCACTGTCTGCAGACTTCCGCTCCGACCACTAATCTAACACGCTGGCTCTAACAGTCGGATGTGTCTGGAGAGCCTGATAAGCTGAATCAGGTGTGTTAGATTAGCAGGGTTTGGCACCCAGTCATGAACCCTAGCCGTTATTAGTAATAAAGGTGGTCTTGTTGGCATGCCAAACTTCTCTGACTTACCCTCGGTCCTGGAATACCACGGGGTCCCTGAGGGCCCTGTTGGGAAAGGAGAAAGACGTGTTAAAGCATAGGATGGCTGACGATGTAGGACCTGTGAAAAGGTAGAGGACACTTTTACCTTAGAAATGTAAACCCTCATCCTCACTAGAAACTCATTTGTACTGGAACACCATGTATTATACCATAGTTTCATAGAAGATAGTGATGAATTCATCCTGGATACTGAACAATTTGAAGTACATACTGGATAATTAATTGAATATTTCATAGTGGACACTTCATTCAATTCACAATGGATTTTGAATAATTCATAGTAAATACTAGCAGATGCTGAGTAATTCATAGTGGATTGTGAATAAGTTATATTAGATGCTGAACAATTCATAGTGGATATTGACTATTTCACATTAGATAATATATAATTTACAGTAGATACTGAATAGTTTATAGTGAATACTGAATCATTCATAGTGGACAGTGAATAATTTATAGTAGATACTAAATAATTCATAGTGGATACTGAATAATTCATAGTGGATACTGAATAATTCATAGTGGATACTGAATCATTCATAGTGGATACTGAATCATTCATAGTGGATGCTAAATAAGTTGTTAGATGTGGATTCATTCATAGTGGATACTAAAAAATTCATAGTGGATACTATATAATTTGCAGTAGATTCTAAAAAATTCATAGTGGATACTATATAATTTGCAGTATATTCTAAATAATTCATAGTGGATACTGAATAAATTATACTAGATGTCAACTAATTCACATACCGTATAAGTTATATTAGATGCAGATTAATTCATAGTGGATACTGAATAATTCATAGACTATATAATTTACAGTAGATACTAAATAATTCATAGTGGACACTAAACAATTCATAGTGTGTACTGAATATGTTATATTAGATGCTAAATAATTCATAGTGGATAATGAATAATTCACAGTAGATACTATATAATTGACAGTAGATGCTGAATAATTGATAGTGGATCCTGAATTATTCATAGACGATACTGGATAAACTGGACTAAAGTAAGTGAATATGTTAAATTAGATGCTGAATAATACATAGTGGATACTAGGCAATTTATAGTTATTTACAGCATTCAATTATTTAGTAACTATAAACACACACACACAGAGCACTGCTGAGTGCCCGGTCCACGACAATGTGATGCTTGACCATTGTCTTAACTGAAGTCTAGCTGTGTGACGCTGTTTCCTGACCAGGCTGTGACGTATTTATATGTATAAATACACCGGACTCCTACACTCCTGGACATCGATCAGTTGCTCATCAGTCTGAGAGAACACTCAGTTCAGAGTTTAGACATTACTCAACTACTCAGCTACAGCAGCCCTGTTTTCTCCTCGTGAGATGTAGATTTGATCAGTGCAGTTATTACTAAAAGTTCCCTGGAAACCGCAGTGGGGTCGGTCACTGGGAACAGTGGTTCGGTAAAACAAACAGAGCCAGGGGTCAGCCTTGTGGTCAGAACTTTACGCTCACTGTTCGAAGCAGAAGTAGAAACATGCAGGCTGTTTAGTTTGTGTGGTTCTGAGGAATCACGCTGGAGACAGACTCTGTGATGGAGCACTACTGCCCCCTCAGGACAGAATGGCGTTTACACCTTCAGCATTCAGCCGTCTGTACGGACTGCTCATCAGTCTCAGGAAATCCTCAAATCAAAAGAAAGAATAGACCCACAGAACCACACTGTACGGACAAAAGTATTGAGACACCTACTCATTCATTGTTTCTCCTGCTTTTGTTGGAGTAACTGTCTCTACAGTCCAGCGAAGAAGGCTTTCCGAATATTGTGTCCAAAAGTTTGTGGACACCCCTTGTAATGAATGCAGTCAGCTACTTTAAGTTGCACCCATTGCTGACACAGATGTGCAAATGCACACACACACAGCTCGTCTAGTCCCTGTAGAGAAGAAGTACTGCCAACATAATAGGACTATCTGTAGCCGATCAACATCATGAACCTATTGGCACCATGCTGCCTAATGCCAGGCGTGGGCTAGAGGGGTATAAAGCCCCCCAGCAGCATTTATGATGGATGGTGTTTGCTCTATTCAGTACATTTGGAAAGAGTTGGGGAGCTGGGGAGGATGTGGGGTGCTGATTAGTCCTCACTAATGCTCTTATCACTGAATGCAATCAAATTCTCACAGCAATGCTCCTCCTCCAAAATCTAGTAGAAAGCTTTCTTCTCTGGACAGTAGAGACAGTCACTCCAACAGAAGCAGGATCCACTCTTTTTAATTCCCTTGATTTCAGAAGAAGCAGTGAATGAGCAGGTGTCCCAATACTTTTGTCTATAAATAATACATCTAAAATAATGACATTTGTTTACTCACCATTTCTCCTGTTCCTCCTTTAGGACCCCGGGGACCCTGAACATGAAACCCATTCATTAACCAACCAAACCAAATTAAAAAGAGTAAAACTCAAAAACCAACACGCAGTTACTTACAGCTTTCCCCTCCGGACCAATCATTCCAACTGGACCAACAGGACCTGTAAAACCCTGAAACACACACACACACACACACACACACACACACAGATATGAGCTGTAATGAAGGAACAAAAGGGAGAAGAACAGGAGTGATGAGAGAACTGAGAATAAGACAGGTACAGCTGTATACTCACCAGTGTACCCACAGGCCCTTTGGGTCCTGGAACTCCAACGAAGCCCAAATCTCCATTCGGCCCCTGTTCAATACAGACAGGAACACGCCGCCCTGACCGTCACCACATACCTCTGATACCAACAACAACAACAACGCTCTCTAAAGCTGATTAAACTAAACCTAAAACATCCAGCCTAAACTAAACCCCAGCCTAAACTAAACTAAAGCCCAGCCTAAACTAAAGTCCAGCTTAAACTAAAGCCCAGCCTAAACTAAAGCCCAGCCTAAACTAAACTAAAGTCCATCTTAAACTAAAGCCCAGCTTAAACTAAAGCCCAGCCTAAACTAAACTAAAGTCCAGCTTAAACTAAAGCCCAGCCTAAACTAAAGTCCAGCTTAAACTAAAGCC
Organism: Salminus brasiliensis; assembly: GCF_030463535.1. Taxonomy (NCBI): domain Eukaryota; kingdom Metazoa; phylum Chordata; class Actinopteri; order Characiformes; family Bryconidae; genus Salminus; species Salminus brasiliensis. The sequence goes on along the minus strand of NC_132891.1, from coordinate 35,106,663 downwards.
CAGCCTAAACTAAAGCCCAGCTTAAACTAAAGCCCAGCCTAAACTAAACTAAAGTCCATCTTAAACTAAAGCCATCTTAAACTTAAGCCCAGCCTAAACTAAACTGAAGTCCATCATAAACTTAAGCCCAGCCTAAAGTAAACTGAAGTCCAGCCTAAACTAAACTTAAGCCCAGCCTAAACTAAACTGAAGACCAGTTTAAACTTAAACCCAGCCTAAACTAAACTTAAGCCCAGCCTAAACTAAACTGAAGTCCATCTTAAACTTAAGACCAGCCTAAACTAAACAGAAGTCCATCTTAAACCAAACTTAATCCCAGCTTAAACTAAACTGGGGTTGTCGGAGCAGCAGGAAGAGTGTACTTGTGCCTGCGGTGGTGGAGGAGGTGCTGTGAGGTGTGTGAGGTGTGGAAGATGAGGACGTGTACTGACCTTTGGTCCTGGGAAACCTTGCAGCCCCAAAAAGCCGGGATCTCCAGCCTCCCCCTGCAGACAAACACCAGCATACATGAGTGACAGCTGAGGCAACCCAGTACACAGGGTTCTGTATGTGGGCCTGCAGCTCAGTCCCATCCACTGAGATGACCACCGACACCCCCTGAAAACTGACATATTGCTTTTACGGTCCGAGACACTGGACAGGTTTGATCTGTATGGGAGGAGACCTAATCAGGGCAAGACCCAGAAGTCCTGGTCTGCTGGTCTAGCTGTTCTCTGGGGTGTCCTCATTTTTTCACGATTGTAAGTCTTAAGATTCATAACTGAAAAAAATAAATGCTTAACAACTTTTGTCCTGCTGCTTAATGAGAACCCCCCCAACCACCACCACTGTGTGTGTGTGTGTGTGTGTGTGTGTGTGTCAGTAAGGTGATATAACCTGTCAGTAGCTGTGGAATGTGGGCTCTCGTCCAGCTTCAATATCCTGCTGTTATGTAAGAAAGAGCTGCAGCTTCTCCTCCTCCCTATGTTCTTGACCCCCCCCCGCCACCTCCTCCTACTTACCCCACATTGATCCCAACCTTACTGACCCCACCTTGACCCCTGCACTACTGTCCCTATATCCCCCCTTGCTCGTCTTACATACTCTTACATAAGGGCTCTGAGCGTGGCCAGATGCAGCGCCTGCAGCCTGCTGCTCCTCACTGTGAGGAGACTGGGATTTTCCCCCAGACTGGGAGCGGTGTTTGCGCTAGCCGGATGCTATATTTAGCACCGCCTGATGAGTGACAGCAGGGGCTCGAGGGCCGATGGAATTTTCTAGTAAAAAAAACCCTGAATGTGTTGAAAGAGCAGGTCCAGAAGCTGTAGACTCCGGAGCCGAGCTTCTAGGAGCCGTCTGTCTGTCTATGTGTCCTTACGAGCTCCAATAATGACACATTCCTACAGAAAGTGGTGGTGGAGGTTCTCCATCACTGTGTTCATCATGGAGTCTAGTGTTATTTAGAGTTCTCCTCAGATCAACACCTGGTTTGGTGGTAAATCAGGGCTTAATGATGGTAAATCAGGTGAGCTGCTGCTGCTGCTGCTGATGATGATGATGATGATGATGGAGTTGAACACATCCTCCATGCTGTGCTGGCTGGACTAGGGGGGTGGGGGTGTCAGACTAGCTCAGAAGAGATCTGGAGCTTCTACAGATTTTAATAATGTGATTAGGTGCTAAAATAAACATGTACATATATATATATATATATATATATATATATACACGCTATATGAACAAAAGTATTGGGACACCTGCTGATTCCTAGTTTCTTCTAAATTCAAGGCTTATCCTGCTTTGGTGGAGTAACTACTGTCTCTACTGTCCAGGGAAGGAGGGTTTCTACTAGATTTTGGATTTTGGAGCAGGATTGCTGTGAGGAGATGATTGTATTCAGCGACAAGAGCATTCCTGAGGTTAGGATGTTCATGAATGATATGATCACCACCCCACCTCATTCCTAACTCCTCAGCTCATCTCAAAGGTATTGCATGGAGCACCATCCATCATTCCAGAGAACAGCTCTTCCACTGCTCCACAGCTCAATGCTGGGGGGCTTTATACCCCTCTAGTACATGGTGCCAATATATTCATGTGTACTATCTGCTCCAGAGAGTCCTATTCTATTGGCAGTACTTCTCTACAGGGACCAGACAAGCTGTGTGTGTGTGCATTTGCACATCAGTGTGGGGTGTCCACAAACATTTGGACATATAGTGTATATAGGTATAAAACTGATGTGTGTGTGGGTTAGGTTAAATTACAGCCTCACCGGTTGTCCTTTGGTGCCGGGCTCACCCTTTTTGCCCTGGTCTCCAGAACTTCCTTCTAATCCCTTTGCCCCCACTGGCCCTCTCTCGCCTGGCAGACCCCTCTCACCCTGTAAACAAGAGGTCAAAAGGTCAGGTAAAGTCCGGCTATCATACTGTAGCTGTACGGTCACAGTGTACTGTGACCAGCATGATAACACGTGGCTCTCTGGGTTTGGTCTACCTGCGATCCAGCTTGTCCTCTGTCTCCAACAGGACCGGGCTGTCCAAGCTCACCGCGAGGCCCAGGAAGGCCCGCCCTCCCCTCTGGACCTGGAGCCCCACGCTGACCCTAAAAAAAGCACATGACACCACACTCCTCATCCACAACTCCCGCATTCCAAGTCCTGCACGGAGCTCCATCACCATCACTCCAGAGAACACAGCTCTTCCACTGCTCCACAGCTCAATGCTGGGGGAGTATACCCCTCTAGCCCACGCCTGGCATTAGGCAGCATAGAGCCAATAAATTTGTGTTTGTTTGTCTGTTCCAGAGAGTCCTATTCTATTGGCAGTACTGCTCTACAGGGCCTAGACAAGCCGTGTGTGTGTGTGTGCATTTGCACATCTGTGTCAGCAGAGGGTGCAATTTAAAGTAGCTGGATACTTTCATTAGAAGGGGTGTCCACAAACATTCTGAGAGTGTTAAACTCACCGTGCGGCCAATTGCACCGGGAAGTCCTGGTAATCCAGGTGAACCAGGAGGACCATCAGGTCCAGGATATCCCATCATTCCTCTGAGTCCCGGCAAACCGACAGGCCCCTAAAACCCAAAATACTAAATTAACAACTGGAAAGAGTCCGTCATACTGATCATACTGCGTAACTGTTAGTAGATACTGAACAATTCATACTGGATACTGGGTTATTCATACTGGATACGGGGTTCATAGAGGATACTGGGTTATTCATACTGGATACTGGGTTATTCATACTGCATACTGGGTTATTCATACTGGATACTGGGTTATTCATAATGGATACTAGGTTATTCATAATGGATACTAGGTTATTCATACTGGATACGGGGTTCATAGAGGATACTGGGTTATTCATACTGGATACTGGGTTATTCATACTGCATACTGGGTTATTCATACTGGATACTGGGTTATTCATAGGGGATACTGGGTTATTCATACTGGATACGGGGTTCATAGAGGATACTGGGTTATTCATACTGGATACTGGGTTATTCATACTGCATACTGGGTTATTCATACTGGATACTGGGTTATTCATAGGGGATACTGGGTTATTCATAGGGGATATTGGTTTATTCATACTGGATACTGGATACTGGGTTATTCATAGGGAATACTGGGTTATTCATACTGGATACTGGTTATTCATAGGGGATACTGGGTTATTCATACTGGATACTGGGTTATTCATAGGGGATACGGGGTTATTCATAGGGGATACTGGGTTATTCATACTGGGTTATTCATAGGGGATATTGGTTTATTCATACTGGATACTGGATACTGGGTTATTCATCGGGGATCCTGGGTTATTCATAGGGGATACTGGGTTATTCATAGGGGATATTGGTTTATTCATACTGGATACTGGATACTGGGTTATTCATAGGGAATACTGGGTTATTCATACTGGATACTGGTTATTCATATGGGATACTGGGTTATTCATACTGGATACTGGGTTATTTATAGGGGATACTGGGTTATTCATAGGGGATACTGGGTTATTCATACTGGATACTGGGTTATTTATAGGAGATACTGGGTTATTCATACTGGGTACTGGGTTATTCATAGTAGGTACTGATAATTCACAGTGGATACTGAATAATTACTAGTGTAGACCAATGACTGTAGAAAACATGGACTCCAGGGTTCCATTTCCTTCCGTCCTACAGAAATGAAGCCAAACCGTCCGCCATGTTGTCAAATCTGGAACCAGAGTCTGCGCTGCCCAGACCAGAGGCGGAGCCAGATTCACCTAGTCTTTTAGTAGACCCGCCCCTTTCTCCCAGACCAAGCCCTAGTGTCTCAGACCGCCTTCACTGAGCTTCCAGCACAGGTTCTCCCCTGGATTCCCAGTTTGTTTGGTAAGTGGACAAGTGAATTCTACAGCTCCTCCATGTACTGAACAGAAAGGGGGCGCCATGCAGATCCAGCCAAGGCTGTCAATCACTTAATTCGAAAGTGTAGCCCCGCCTTCTTACAATAGAGCAGAGTAAGAGTTAAACTGATTTCTACGGGGAAATTAAAAAACGGGCCAATATCAGCACAGGGAGACTAACTGCAGGAATCCGGAGACACTGGAGATGGAGAGACGAAGAAAATGAGATTGGAAAAGGGGCGGAGCTTTTTTGTCAATGAAATATATGGGGATGGGCGGAGCTACACATCATCCTGCAACCAGCCAGCAGAAACGATAGACCTTGTGGTTGCTTCACTTTTGAGAGACCTTGTGCTGGCCATGCTTTCTACGGTCAGTGATGTATACGGTACCTGAATATCTGTGGACTGTGTATTGATTACCTCCAGTCCGGGTGATCCGGTCAGTCCTCGAGCACCTTTTTTTCCTAGCAGTCCCTAAAAAAAAATATACACACATTAGCATCCGCTGGTCAAAACGGTCCTCATACCTCATCATTTATTTGTCAAATTATTAAATTCCATATGCATAACTAATATCTCCCAATAGTTATGCTAATATTAATCAGATATATTGATTAATGCTACGTTAAGAGTCCTTCTCCTCTAAGAAGGACCTTCTGCCCTGTTCAGGTGTGATGCGGTAATGATCAGAGCTGATCTGCTGGAGTGTGAAGGGTGAGCGCTGAGGGGTGGACGTGCTACTGGAGTGCAGTTTTGGCAGACAGGCCAGGGAACCGGAGCCAGCGGAGAAATTCACAACAGCACTTTGAAGTGGAGTCTTATTAGAGCCGGTCTGGGTGGCCGAGAAGAACCAAAAACAACCGAACTTCCCTTTTCTTCCCCTCCTCTTCTGAAGACTCGAACTCATTAACTCGCTCTCTCTCTCGCTCTGCAGATTACGATGAGAAGTATGAGGTTTTGGATTTGTTCCAGATGGATTCTGAGGAAACTTCTTCAAAACTCTTTGGCTGATTTAAAGACCACCCAGCTGAAAAACCCTCAGCTCGAGACCAGCTTTTGCTGGTGGCTGGATTCAGATGGTCATAGTGGTGGGAAAGCTGGTCATCTAGATGAAACTATCCTAATGCTGGTCAGTTAGCTGGTTACTTGGTGATGCTGGTCGACAAGGTTATGCTAGTCAGTCTACCAGCTTGGTCGTGCTGGTCCCGCTGGTCAAAAACCTTGGTCATGCTGGTCAACTAACTTGACTATGCAGGTCTACAAGCTTGGTTATGCTGGTCAACACGCCTGGTAATGCTGGTCGACAAGGTTATGATAGTCTTCCAGCTTGGTCATGCTGGTCAACCACCTTGGTTATGCCAGTCAATCAGCCTGGTCGTGCTGGATAACCAGCTTGGAAATTCTGGTCAACCAGCCTGGTAATGCTGGTCATGCTGGTCGACAAGGTTATGCTATTCTACCAGCTTGGTGATGTTAGTTGATCAGCTTGGTGATGCTGGTCACGCTGGTCAAAAACCTTTGGTCATGCTGGTCAACTAGCTTGACTATACAGGTCTACAAGCTTGGTTATGCTGGTCAACACGCCTGGTAATGCTGGTCATGCTAGTCAACAAGGTTATGATAGTCTTCCAGCTTGGTTGTACTGGTCAACAAGCTTGGAAATTCTGGTTGACAAGCTAGGAATTGCTGGTCATGCTGGTCAACAAGGTTATGCTAATCTACCAGCTTGGTGATGTTAGTTGATCAGCTTGGTGATGCTGGTCACGCTGGTCAAAAACCTTGGTCGTACTGGTGGGAAAGCTGGTCATCTAGATGAAACTATCCTAATGCTGGTCAGTTAGCTGGTTACTTGGTGATGCTGGTCGACAAGGTTATGCTAGTCAGTCTACCAGCTTGGTCGTGCTGGTCCAGCTGGTCAAAAACCTTGGTCATGCTGGTCAACTAGCTTGACTATATAGGTCTACAAGCTTGGTTATGCTGGTCAACACGCCTGGTAATGCTGGTCATGCTGGTCAACAAGGTTATGCTAATCTACCACCTTGGTTATGCCAGCCATCCAGCTTGGAAATTCTGGTTGACATGCTTGGTGATGCTGGTCATGCTGGTTGAGAAGCTTGGTCGTACTGGTCAACCAGCTTGGAAATTCTGGTTGACAAGCTTGGTGATGCTGGTCAACCACGCTAGTTAACCAGCTTGGTCAGGCAGAACAGGTAGACCAGCTGAACCATTAAACTGGTCAACCAGCTTATCCAACTTGACCAGCTTGAGCTGACCATGCTGTTTTTTTTAGTAGGGCAGCATTGTGAATTTAGAGCTACGCCAGCAAGTCCTGCATTCCCCCCCCCCCCCCCCCCTCTCTCTCTCTCTCTCCCTCCATTTCTCATCATCACATTACATACAGAAAATAATCACACCTGAGTTCCTTTCTCTCCTTGGGGTCCGGCCTCTCCAGGCTCTCCTGGATTTCCCTGAAAATAAGGACAGTTTTCAGAGCATTTCCTGGATCCTCCTTCAGCTACTGTAGAAAACACCTGATCCTGAGAGCAGTAGGGTAGTAGGGTAGAGAACTCACCGGCAGCCCCTGCTGACCCACTGCCCCTCTAGCGCCAGGAAGCCCGATGTGACCCTGGAGCACACACACACATACACACAGGTTACTACTGACCAGTCCAATCAGGTCATGACTTCTCCATCGTCCTCCCAGAGTAAACACGTGGTTCAAATCTCAGGATACAATCCAGATACTACTCGCATAAAGTGACCAGGTCTAAACGGGGTCCCGGACCCCCTCCTGAAGTGCTTTGAGTGATGGGATTTGGGAATCTGGTTAAAATGAGTCTGTGCTGAGCGAGTTCACGCCTGCATTTCTATGCGTCTTGGCCTGATCCTGATCCGGATAGGCCAAGACACATGAAGTGACCAGGTGTAAACGGGGTCCGAGGGACTCGCAATGCATTCTGGTCCACATTGGCTCATGCAGTGAGTGTAAGAGGCCTCAAAATCACTCAAATACAGACTCACCGGATATCCATCATGCCCAGGTTCTCCTCTTTCACCTCTCTCACCTGGAGGACCCTGCCCACACAAACACACACACACACACAAAGCAATTCTAACCAGTATAACTGGGAGCACCAGTACAGAGAGTACACAGGAAAGGTGTATTGTGTCTCCGTCAGGGACAGCCCTGCTATTACTCTCAGGGGTTATGTCAACACGGAGAGCAGGGACGGCAGATGCATTATGATTGGTTATGTCAGTTCAAAGGGCAGGGGTGGAGAGGATGGGGGGTGTTATGGCTGGTTATGTCGGGGGGGGGTGGAGGAGGTGTGTTATGATTGATTATGTCAGCAATGAGTGGCTGAAAGAAGAGGTGTAAGGAGCTCTAGACCTACTGGTTCACCTAAGGGCCCCGGGGGTCCTGGGGTTTTGTTGTCCTCTCCTGGGTAACCCTGGGAAAGACACACACACACACACACACACACACACACACACACACACACACAAACACACCAGCAATCACAATGTATCACACTGTATTTACCACCCCATCACATTTCATTGCATAATGAATCTGGTTCCCATGGCCGAATAAAAATGATTGGCGCAGCATCAACACGGTACACAGGCTCTGGGTCGGATACCTATAGCGAGGCTGGAGCGCATCCATGGGTGTGTGTGTGTGTGTGTGTGGATTTGTGGACACAGCTCTGTTTGCTAAATGTATTGAATGAGCTTTTGGGCAAAGGTTTTGGTACCACACGCTTCAGCCAAAAGTTTGTGGACACAGGGTTTTTAAGGGTCACAATGTTTAGTATTTTTTTTTATTATTATATGACTATTTTCACAAGTCTGCTCACTGAACAACGTGACATTTGCGTCTAAAATATCACCAATTATTTTTTTTTTATTGAATCTTTATTATTTTCAGGATTGTGTGTGTGTATATTCATATTTGCATACAAAAAAAATCTAAAATTTGAATTTCTGTACAAATTTGATCACATTTTATCACCCTACCACCCCGTCACACTAGCTTGCTTTGCCTAATAATGATGTACTGTTGTTTTAAATGACATCACAAAGAGGAAGTGACCTCCTTTAAGTCTTCAAAGCAGCCAGCAACATCAAAAGGCGAGATCTGACGTTACGTTTACGTTTGAGATGAGTTAGGTCTGCAGTAGCGCTAAAGCTAGCAAACACACGTCTCAAGTGTATAATCTCGAGTTGTACGACAGTGTAGACGTTCTATAACATATAATTATCAATCAAAACGTTTATTTATTTATTTTTTATTTACTATTTATTCTGCTGAAAACTTTGCTTTGTCTATAAATAATGCACTGTCCCTTTAAATGACATCACAAAGAGGAAGTGACATCACTTAAGACTTTTCCATTGCTTATTTGTTGCTGTTTCATGTCCGCCAGGGTCCGTCAAGCTCAACCCAACTACCCAGTCACACAACATAGATCGGGACAACTGTTTATTAATTACATTATATTTATAAATTATAATGATAAATAATTAATAATTACATTTAATAACATTTGAACTTGACCACATGAAGAACTATGAGCATTTTAAGATGAAAATTACCCTCCCATGTCTTAATAAACATCATAATAGTACTAATAATAACTAATAATATTATACACTAATATATAACTAATATATAACCTTTAGGCATTTTGCTAATTACCTTTTCACCTTTTGGTCCTGGGGGTCCAGGTGGACCAGGCTTTCCAATGTGACCCTAATGTCAGAGACAGAGAGAGAGAGAGAGAGAGAGAGAGAGAGAGAGAGAGGTATACAAGTGAGTGTTACAGGCTGTTGCATGTATATACATGTAGTGTGTGTATAGGTGTGTGTGAGAGTGCGCGAGTGTGTGTGAGTGACTTATATACGCTGTCTCTTCAAACACTGACATTCACTCAGGGAACAATGCAGATCAGACGGGGAACAGCGGTGAACAGCAGCCTGCAGTGAAACGCCACATTCGGGGGCCTTGTAGCAGCACCTGTGGTATGCAGGCTCTGGGTCGGATACCTAGAGCGAGGCTGGAGTGCATCCATGGGTGTGTGTGTGTGTGTGTGTATGTGTGTGTGTGTGAGTGTGTGTGTGGATATACACACACCTCAATGTAACTTACTGTAAAATGACTCTCTGCACTGAATGGTCTAATGTGTCACGTCACGTCTGTCTATGCACCAGCCCCCAGAAGCATGAGCTACAAACCCCCGACATTTTGGCCAAAAGTTTGTGGACACAGCTCTGTTTGCTAAATGTATTGGATGAGCCTTTAGGCAAAGGTTTTGGTAGCACACACTTCAGGCAAAAGTTTGTGGACACAGCTCTGGTAGCTAACTGTACTTAATGAGCTTTCAGGGAAAGGTTGTGGCACCCCACATTTCGGCCAAATGTTTGTGGACACAGCTCTGGTAGCTAAATGTACTTAATGAGCTTTCAGGGAAAGGTTCTGGCACCCCGCATTTTGGCCAAAAGTTTGTGGACACAGCTCTGTTTGCTAAATGTACTGGAATAGCTTTTGGGCAAAGCTTATGGCACCCCACACTTTAGCCAAAAGTTCGTAGACGCAGCTCTGTTAGCGAAATGTACTTAATGAGCTTTTTGGCAAAAGTTGTTGCACCCCACATTTCGGCCAAAAGTTTGCGGACACAGCTGTGTTAGCTAAATTTATTGGATTAGCTTTTGAGCAAAGCTTCTGGCATCCCACGTTTAAGCCAAAAGTTTGTGGATACAGCTTTGTTAGCTAAATGTACTGGATGAGATTTCAGGCCAAAAGTTTGCGGACACAGCTCTGTTTAGCCAAACGTAGCCTACGGCTATACCACAGCAACCAGAGGGAGAACCACTTTAGCTGCATGACCTGAAGGAAAGGCACTTTTCTAGTCACTATTACATCAAATCTGTTCCACACTGTAATGATGTGCTACTTTTACAGTGAAGATTCACTCCCTAACAGACAAACCCCAGCCAAATCCACCGCCGATGGAAAAAAGCCTTCTGTGCCACTGTGCAGAAGATAAACAGGACCACGCTTTCCAAAAGCAACCTGATCCTGCTGGCTTCTGGACTGGCTTAAATCACTGAAAGTGCAGCGAAACAGTGAGAGAGCCATTTAGACCCGGCCAAAAGCCGAGATGTAACAGGATGAGCTGTGAAGAACTGGCCCCCGGTGATATCCTTCAGAGCCAGGAGTCAGATCAGGACGTCGTCTCAAACTTGTAGCTTCATCGTTTGAGGGTGGGGTACAGAGTCTGTTGCTGGAGAGGTCCCATAATGCTCAAGTGCTAAACCTCCATCCCTCACTTACTGCTGATCCAGAGGATGGAACCCGGGACCTTCTGGTCTGGTAAGTCCACATGAGGACCTAACTCCCCCGGTTGACTCCCTCCCTTCAAGTGAATGGAGAAAACTAGCACAGGTGTTTAACTGTGAGTGTGAGATGTACGCTAAATGGCCAAATGTTTGTGGACACCCCTTCTAGTTAAGAATTAAGAATCTATAACTCTCTGGAGCCGATAAACATGAGCCTACCGGCACCGTGCTGCCTAATAATGCCAGGCGTGGGCTAGTAGAGGGGTATAAAGCTCCCCCAGCAGCATCGAGCTGTGGAGCAGTGGAAGAGTTGTGTTCTCTGGAATGATGATAGTGGTGGTGGTGCTCCATCCAGTACTTTTGCGAATGATCATAAAAAAAAAAAAAACATTCTGACTTCACTAACGTTCTTGTCACTGAATGCAATCAAATTCTCACAGCAATGCTGCTCCAAAATCTAGTAGAATGTCTTCATCCCTGGACAGTAGAGACAGTTACTCCGACAAAAGCAGGATCAGCTCTTTTTAATCCCCTTGATTTCAGAAGAGGCAGTGAATGAGCAGGTGTCCCAATACTTTTGTCCATGTAGTGTATTTGTGTGTGTGTGCGTTTTAGGAGAAAGGAAATGTAACTCACGGTGTACCCCTCCACTCCCGGCTCCCCCTGAGGTCCCATAACTCCTGGTTGACCCTGAAAAGTAATGGACAAAACACACGTACAGAGTTTGTGTTTGGCGCAGAGCTCCGGACTGCCACCTCGACAGATCTGTTAAAAGCAGTGCAGTCTGCCGGCCGGGGTCTCCTGAGCTCCAGAGGCATTCGGAGAGCCGCTCCTGCTGTACATCATCTCCTACAGCTAAACTCCTTCTGCTTCCTGCCTAAATACCCCCACATTTCGGCCAAAAGTTTGTGGACGTGGCTACATTAGGATCTATTGGATGAGCTTTTAGGCAAAGGCTTTGGCACCACACACTTCAGCCAAAAGTTTGTGGACACAGCTCTGGTAGCTAACTGTACTTAATGAGCTTTCAGGGTATGGTTGTGGCATCTCATGTTTTGGCCGAAAGTTTGTGGACACAGCTGTGTTAGCTAAACGTAATGGAATAGCTTTTGGGCAAAGGTTGTGGCACCCCACATTTCTGCCAAAAGTTTGTGGACACAGCCCTATTAGGTCAAATGTACTTAAGAGCTTTCAAGCAAAGGTTGTGGCACCCCACACTTCTGCCAAAAGTTTGTGGACACAGCTCTGTTAGGTCAAATGTGCTTAAGAGCTTTCTGGCAAAAGTTGTGGCACCATTTTGGCCTAAAGTTTGTGGACACAGCTGTGTTAGCTAAAAGTAATGGAATAGCTTTTGGGCAAAGGTTTTGGCACCCCACACTTTAGCCAAAAGTTTGTGGACACAGCTCTGTTTGCTAAATGTACGGGATAAGCTTTTGGACCAAGGTTTTGGCACCCCACATTTTGGCCAAAAGTTTGTGGACACATCTTCAGAAGCATTTGGAGAGCCGCTCCTGCTGTACATCATCTCCTACTGCAAAACTCCTTCTGTTTTCTGCTTAAATACGACCTCACTCTCTCAGACCTCTCCATCTGCCTGTAGAGCGACACAACATAACTGTCTGTCTTTCAGTATTCAGCAGCGTGATCACAATATGTGTTCAGCCTGTATCGTGCAGCTCCACCGCACATCCCTGAGCTAAAAGGCAAACTGCAGCTCGCACGTTCTGTCCTGAGGCCACCGGAGCAATGGGTGGTTAATCACTGTGTACAGAAGAACAGGATTAACTCCTGGGTAGCTAACAGCCCTTAATGGATTTACTGAGGAAAAGAAAGGCCATAATACCCCATTAGGATCCTTTGATTTCAGCCCAAACACCGTTAATATTTAGACTAGCTGGATTTTAACAGCCAGAGGTCAGAAAGACTGTAGTAGCTCCAGTCCTGGCTTTCCTCTTTCCAGGTCAAGTGTGATGGCCAGCAGGGGACAGCCTAAAAGAGACCTGCCAGGTCACTTTACTGTACCCTTTACTCTTCATGGTGTACTTTAATAAAGAGTACTGTGATAAAACTGGCCAGGACTGGATTGGTTCCTGGTTCCTCGCTGGCCTGTCCACAATTTCACAGCAATAAATCAACTGAATGGGGAACTAATGGACAATTTCCTCAAAGCTTTTTTTTTTGGATCGGACACTAATACTACTGCAATTAGCGTCTGGCTCTGAGGACAGCAGTGCACGAGAGAGCCTCATAAAGAACAAGTTGGGGAGTATGTATATTAATATAATATATATAGAGAGAGCATTTCTATTGGTCCATTTATCGTGAAATTTGGACATGATGTAAAGAACAGCTGCCAGATTCACATTATGCCAAAAAGTGAAAAACATCAAAAATAGAATTAGAATTGTCCTAACTTATACCCCCCTTCCCCCATATGACCCCCCTGGCTGTGTGTTAACCCTCACAGCAATGGCTGGTCTCCTGACCTTATGACCTTGTGTCTCTTTAATAGACTACTGCAATCAATAGGTTGGTTGGTGGTGTAGCATAGTGGATAACAACACTGGCCCTCCTGCAGTAGCCTGGGCTTGATTTCCAGGCCAGGCTAGAACATCTCGCTACACGAGTTGGATCGTTGATTTGGCCACTTTGGATTGTTTTAGCCTAAGGATAGCCTCCCTCGCTTCCATCGACACCTCTTTGGTAGGTCCAGCACTCGGGATCAACCTCAGACCTCATATATGCTTAATACAATATCTGGACGCAGAAACTATGACAAAAAGAGAGACGACATGGATGTAAAAGGCACTGACTTGTGGTCCTCTTGTCCCGCGAGCTCCTTTCAGTCCTCTCTCTCCGGTCTGTCCGATATCGCCAGGGGATCCCGGCTCACCTGGCTGACCTGGGGGACCTCGATCACCCTGAAGGGAAACGACATCCGCTGAGGTTATAAATGTATAGCCATCATTTCCACAGGCTGATAATGTGGAAGCTCTAAGCTCTTTCCACGTGATGATAAGTGCTTACTTACAGCTTAATAAGCTTTAATAGGGAAAATACAGCGCATCCAACAAGAACTTAAGCTGTGTGCAACTATTATACAGCAATAAATATATTATATAGTGGTTCTCAAAAAGTTCTGATGGATTCCACACTAATCTGTGTTAGATTTACACCAGTACACCAGCCCAATGACCACTAGGGGGCTCGTGGAAAGAAGCTACGAATTCCCGAGGCCTGATTTTCACTGCAACAAGTCAAACAGTAAGAAAGGATATCTGTAAAAAAAACTTGCTTTGACTCTTCGTTAGCATAACACGGCACTGCGCAAATGCTTTGGGTACAGTCAGCAACACTCGGCAGCAGGTTCATCTAAGTAACTTCCTTCTATGCTGCAAAAGCTGAACTGGGTCATCCATGCTTATAAATGAGGTCGGCTTTTGTAGGCGTTCCCCAAGGTGCAATTCTAGGCCCAACGGTTTTCTTAGTATTTCAATTCCTAATTCTTGTAAATCTACTAACTGCCTTCATACACATGCACATTAACGAATGTGTGCATAACCCTGGCTGTTTATACAAGACAAATGATGGACGGAGAGGCTTTTCTCTCTTTTTTTCCATTAGGTGAGCTGAGCTGAGCTGGCAGTGATGAATCTGCAGAGGAACTTGGCTGATCTTCACATTACAAAATGATCCGTTACCTTTTTTCCGTGACGGCCGCGGTTGCCAGGTAGCCCTTGTTTCCCTTCTGGTCCCTAATGGAAACATACCCGTGTTAGCTACTAAAGAAACATTTACATTAATTCGTTTGGCAGACGCTTGTATAAAGAGCAAGTGGAGGCAAGTACATTCCGGACATATCACTGGAGCCAACGTCGATCCGAGTGCTACATCACTAGGTTTCCATTTTAGGAACGGTTGAAAAAGGTACGAGTGGAACCTCCAGACTTGTGTATTATCTTAGATCTTGTTACACCTTCTAGTTTACTGCTGGACAAAGCTGGTACTGACATATAACATGACATCAGATGACATTTGGGTAAGTTAGCGTTAATTACATGAGTAAAACCATGGTTCCTGTGTGCTAAGCTACACTGACCGGGAATCCTTTCACACCAGGCTCTCCGGCAGGTCCTGGAGGTCCAGGGTCACCGATTTCTCCCCTTTCCCCAGTCTCTCCCATTGGCCCACGGTCACCAGGTTCACCCTGATGTTGGAATGGAGTGGTGTAAGCATGGGACGTAAGTATACAAGAGCCTACATGAATGGTTACATTGATGAAGTGAAGTGAAGTTCACTGACCTTCGGCCCATCCTTGCCCTGAGGTCCGTCTTCTCCAGCTGGACCTGGAAGCCCCTGAGATATAACGATTATGGAAAATGTGTCAATGGAGGTTCATGAGGAACATTCTGGAGGACATGGCTGCGTCCCTCGTTCTCAGCGTGAAAATAATTAATGGCTGAAATTGGCATGATGTTCATATCCGTGGTCTCATCCCACATTCTGAGAGCATCTAACCTCCATTTTCAGCTTAAAGCCTGCTTAGAGTGTTTTTGAACACACACTACAGCAGACTCAACAGTGCAAAGCCCCCCCCCAGCCCCCTGGATTAGAGCTGTGTGTAAGTGTAAAACCAGCAAGAACACTCCAGGGGGTCGGGTTCAGCCAAAAACTAGCTGAGGGGCTTATCCACGGACTTCAATCCTAGATTGCGGACTTACCCTTAAGCCCTCCTGTCCTTGCTCCCCTTCTGCACCCATCGGACCCACTTCACCCTGCAGAGAGAGAAAGAGTGAGATATAAAAAGTGCTGGGGGGGCGTGTCCCATCAGTCTCCTCTTTCGGATGTGAAATTAAGGTCTGGTGATTGTGGTTTGGGTGGCTGTCTTGCTGCATGATGACCAAATGAACCTGTTGTAGATGACACTACCTCCACCATGCTTGACAGATGAGGTTGTATGTTCTGGACTGATTAGGCTGGATGCATTTTTCTGCAAATTGGCTTTTGTAGACAGCTCCACTCATCCTGATACAGCTAATGAACCAGTTCTAGAAGACACCATGCCAACTCAAGCCATGACACTACCGCCACCATGCTTGACAGATGAGGTTGTATGTTCTGGACTATGAGAAGATCTGTTCTTTCTTTCTTTTTGGCCTTTTCATCACTTCGAGTAGAGGTTCATCTTCAGTAGAGGTCTCAGCGGTCCATAAAACCTGGTTCCAGAACCTCCATGGTTCAACATGGATTCTGCCCAACCTTTAGTTTGCCATCAGTCTCCTCTTTAGGGGATGAAATGAAAGTCTAGTGAGTGACCTGGCCAGGTTTGGGTGGTTGTCTTGCTGCATGATGAAGTTCCACCTGATTAGATTGGATGCATTTCTCTGCAAGTTAGCTTTTGTAGACGTCTCCACTCATCCTGATACAGCTAATGAACCAGTTCTAGAAGACACCATGCCACCTCAAGCCACGACACTACCTCCACCATGCTTGACAGATGAGGTTGTATGTTTTGTACCATGAGAAGATCTGCTCTTTCTGAAGCCGAGGTTCATCCTTAGGAGAGGTAACACCTGGTTTCAGAACCTATGAGGCTTGACATGGCTTCTGCCCAACCTTTAGTTTGCTTATGGTAGGTGGGTCTGCCATCAGTCTCCTCTTTAGGGGTGAAATAGGTTCTAGTGATTGACCTGACCAGGTTTGGGTGGTTGTCTTGCTGCATTATGAAGTTCCACCTGATTAGATGGATGCATTTCTCTGCATGTTGGCTTTTGTAGACGTCTCCACTCATCCTGACACCACCACCATGAGTTATCACTAAGGAACCTGATCTAGAAGCAGTTATGGTAACTCAAGTTATGACACTACCGCCACCATGCTTGACAGATGAGGTTGTATGTTTTAGACCATGAGGAGGATATCTATTCTTTCTCAAGAAAACCTGGTTCCAGAACCTCTGTGGCTCAACATGATCTTTGCCTAACTTCTTCTAGTATGGCTTCTGTATGTGGAGGTCCTTGGTGATCACTGAAAGTTCTCGATGACCCTGGACAATGCTACCTGCTGCTGTTTTCCTTGGCCAACCTGCCTGGTGTCTCAGCTTTAAACTGCAAAAAACATGTATCTCCATTTGTGCTTCACATAAATCGAATCTGGCAGTTGTTCTGTATACAGCCTTAGAATTTCATGATGATTGGATCAATAGAAATGCTCCAAAATGACTGGAATTAAATTCATTGACTTCCACTGAAAATTAAGGAGGTTTTTAGCTTCTCCCGTAAAGTTGTCAGCCACTCATGATCTTCAAGGTTTCCCATGAGTAAAAGCTCCATAAAAGCTCAGTAAAACCCGGTCTGATCAGTTCGGTGAGATGGTTTATGGAAAGCAGTTCGCTTGACTCCTCTGAGCTGCTCCTGTAATTCGGTTATGCAATCAGTTCCCAGCACAAAATAATAAAATCAGCTTATGGCAAATCTATTACATCATGACAATGCTTTTTCCATAAACACATCAGAGGTTCTCTGCTTTACAGGCTTCCTGTTTAGAGCGTATTTCAGGACCATGTGGTTTTAGAGCGGGGATAGAATCTATCAAACCCGTGAATTTTCCTTTCGTTTATAAACAAAAGGTCCCGTATTCCTAATCCAGGGAAGCTGCACTCGGCAATAATTCGATAATGATTTCGCGATTCTGTAGAAGTCATTCTGTGTTTGTGATTAGGGATGTTGAGAACAAGTTTTAAACCTCAAAAGTATTTCTCACCTTGGGTCCAGGTTCTCCAGCAGGCCCCTGCTCTCCTTCAGGTCCAGGAGGCCCCTGTCACACAGAGCAATTCAAACATGTCTTTATGGGTGTACACACACTCAGCTGTTTAAAAAAGGTACAGTTTGATCAGATAAGATCTGCTTGGATTTTATGAACCCTAGGGTTAGGGTCTGCCTTGGGGCTGTTAGGGTCTGGCGTGGAGCTGTTAGGGCCTGGCTTAGGGCTGTTAGGGTCTGGCTTGGGGCTGTTAGGGTCTGGCTTGGGGCTGTTAGGGCCTGGCTTGGGGCTGTTAGGGCCTGGCTTGGGGCTGTTAGGGCCTGGCTTGGGGCTGTTAGGGTCTGGCTTGGGGCTGTTAGGGTCTGGCTTGGGGCTGTTAGGGTCTGGCTTGGGGCTGTTAGGGCCTGGCTTGGGGCTGTTAGGGCCTGGCTTGGGGCTGTTAGGGTCTGGCTTGGGGCTGTTAGGGTCTGGCTTGGGGCTGTTAGGGTCTGTGTGGAGCTGTTAGGGCCTGTGTGGAGATGTTAGGGCCTGGCTTAGGGCTGTTAGGGCCTGGCTTAGGGCTGTTAGGGTCTGGCGTGGAGCTGTTAGGGCCTGGCTTGGGGCTGTTAGGGCCTGGCTTGGGGCTGTTAGGGCCTGGCTTGGGGCTGTTAGGGTCTGTGTTGGGGCTGTTAGGGCCTGGCTTGGGGCTGTTAGGGTCTGGCTTGGGGCTGTTAGGGCCTGGCTTGGGGCTGTTAGGGCCTGGCTTGGGGCTGTTAGGGTCTGTGTGGAGATGTTAAGGTCTGGCTTGGGGCTGTTAGGGTCTGGCGTGGAGCTGTTATGGCCTGGCTTGGGGCTGTTAGGGCCTGGCTTGGGGCTGTTAGGGCCTGGCTTGGGGCTGTTAGGGCCTGGCTTGGGGCTGTTAGGGTCTGTGTGGAGATGTTAAGGTCTGGTTTGGGGCTGTTAGGGTCTGTGTGGAGCTGTTAGGGTCTGTGTGGAGCTCTTAGGGTCTGGCTTGGGGCTGTTAGGGTCTGTATGGAGCTGTTAGGGCCTGGCTTGGGGCTGTTAGGGCCTGGCTTGGGGCTGTTAGGGTCTGTGTGGAGCTCTTAGGGTCTGTGTGGAGCTCTTAGGGTCTGCCTTCAGGCTGTTCGGGTCTGCCTTGGGGCTCTTAGGGTCTGTGTGGAGCTCTTAGGGTCTGCCTTCAGGCTGTTCGGGTCTGCCTTGGGGCTCTTAGGGTCTGTGTGGAGCTGTTAGGGTGTGTGTTGGGGCTGATAGGGTCTGTGTTGGGGCTGATAGGGTCTGCCTTGGGGCTTATAGGGTGTGTGTAGAGCTGTTAGGGTCTGTGTGGAGCTGTATCTCTCTCTAAATCACTCGCCTGTCTCTCTCTCTATCTTGTCCACTGAGCGAGAAACAGCTACATAATCTAATCTTACTCAAATACATCATTTAGTCTTTCCAGCTCCAGCCAGGAGAAACTCAGCCTCATCTCCTGCAGTCTCTGCTTAGCAAGTGTCTGCGTTACCTCATGTCCTTGCTCTCCATCCGGTCCTGGGTCCCCCGGAGGCCCTTTAGCTCCCTGCTCAATTACAACACACACACAAACGGCCCATTAAAATCAGGTCACGATTGCATAAGCTGTCATTCCAGCACGCAGTGGTTTCCCATAACCCAGCATAAACAGTTCTACTCCACTGCCTAACTCAAATAAAGAGGATGGGGGGGTTCTGTGTGTGTGTGCGCTCGGGCGAAGTGTGTGTGGATCAGCTGACAGAGCAAATCACTAGCAAGAGGAAGTGTGATGGGGGGCACTTTTAACAATGACCACAGGGGCATAGGTGTGTGTGTGTGTGTGTGTGTGTAGTCTCTGGACTGATCAGCTAAAACTGTGAGCGCTCTGCTCTTGGTTTAAAAAACAGCAGATAAAAGTGAACTGAATCAAATTTAATTGAATAAACCAGTAAAACAATCAAATAAATCTGAACTGAATTAAACTAAACCCAGTAAAACTAAACTGAATTAAACTAAACCCAGTAAAACTAAACTGAATTAAACTAAACCCACAAAACCTGAACTGAATTAAACTAAACCCAGTAAAACAGAACTGAATTAAACTAAACCCAGTAAAACTAAACTGAATTAAACTAAACCCAGTAAAACTGAACTGAATTAAACTACACTGAGTGAAACTGAACTGAATTAAACTACACTGAGTGAAACTGAACTGAGTGAAACTGAACTGAATTAAACTACACTGAGTGAAACTGAACTGAATTAAACTACACTGAGTGAAACTGAACTGAGTGAAACTGAACTGAATTAAACTACACTGAGTGAAACTGAACTGAATTAAACTACACTGAGTGAAACCATGTTAGTGAAAATGAAAAGAACACTAAACTGAATCAAACTGAAGAACTGGATAAAGGTTCAATAGAACTGAACTGCATAAACAACTGAAACCAAACCAAATCAAACTGAAAAAACAGAATCTGAACTGAGTGAATCTGAACGGAATGAAACAGAAACTGGATCAAAGCATAAATGTGAATTAAATCAAAATTCAATTCAACTAAACTGAATTAAAATAAACTGAATAAAACTGTAACACAAAATCAAACTGAAAGAAACTGAACTGACAGAAACTGACTGATTCATCTAAACTCAATAAAACTGAACCTAATGCAAATCGAACTGATCTGAACTGAACTGAATGAACTTGCACTCTCAACAAAGACCTCGGGGTGTGTGTGTGTGTGTGTGTTTACACATCCTAAAATCCTGTGTTTATGTGTATGAGCGTCTACGTGTTTGTGTTTGTGACAGAATCAGGGATTACGTGTGTGTGTGTGTGTGTGTGTGTGTGTGCTGTGTCTCAAATCCACTGCTTTTTAAGTGTGTATGTAGGCAGGCGTGTGTGTGTGTTGTGTCTAAAAATCATGTGCATTTTATGTATATTACAATGTCTATGTGTTTGTATTTGTGTGTGAGAGAGTATGTGTGTGTGAGTGTGTGTGTGTGTGTGTGTGTGTGTGTGTGTGTGTGTGAATGGAAAAACAGCGCTGCCACATCAAACAGCTTTGGCTCCTCTGTGTATTTTTACACAGCCTGTCACAGCTGGGGGTCCGTCAGAGAGATTACATGTTTGGACTAGCTGATATAAAACACACACACACACACACACACACACACACACACACACACACACACACACACACAGCACAGGAAATGCCAGGAGTTGAAGCTAAGTGCTTCACACTGCCCCTCACATCTTCATCCCACCAGCCTGGTCAACAAATCCTGGACTAAAGGAAGTCAGACGTCTGAACTGAGGAGCAGAGCAGCTCAGTCTGGATCAGCTGTGTTTAGGAGATCAGTCAGCAGTGATGAAGCTCTGCTCTCCATCTGTGCTGTGAACACATCACTCACGGGTTCCATCTCAGAGAACCCGTCTGGTGCAGTGTGGAAGTGTGTAAATAAAAATATAATCACATGCTGTTTATACACACACACACACACACACACCTGCAGTCAGTCTCTGGAGAAAAAACTACTCTGTTTAAAAGCATCAGACTAAGCTGAATCGGACTGAGCTGAATCAGACTGAGCTGAATGAGACTAAGCTGAATCAAACTTAGCTGATTCAGACCAAGCAAAATCAGACTGAGCTGAATCAGACCAAGCTGAATCAGAGTGAGCTGAATCAGATTGAGCTGAATCAGACTAAGCTGAATTAGACTGAGCTGAATCAGACTGAGCTGAATCAGACTAAGCAGAATTTGACTGAGCTGAATGAGACTGAGCTGAATCAGACTAAGCTGAATGAGACTGAGCTGAATGAGACTGAGCTGAATGAGACTGAGCTGAATGAGACTGAGCTGAATCAGACTGAGCTGAATCAGACTGAGCTGAATCAGACTGAGCTAAATGAGACTGAGCTGAATCAGACTGAGCTGAATCAGATTGAGCTGAATCAGACTGAGCTGAATGAGACTGAGCTGAATCAGACTGAGCTGAATCAGACTGAGTTCAAACAGACTGAGCTGAGTGACACTGAACTGAATCAGACTTAGCTGATTCAGACCAAGCAGAATCAGACTTAGCTGATTCAGACCAAGCAGAATCAGACTGAGCTGATTCAGACCAAGCTGAATCAGACTGAGCTAAATCAGATTGAGCTGAATCAGACTAAGCTGAATCAGACTGAGCTGAATCAGACTAAGCGGAATCAAACTGAACTAAACAGAAATGACTAAAACTAAATTAAACCAAATCGAATGAAACTGAATCAAAAGAAACTAAAGGAAATAAAACTGACAAAAAAACTGAACCGAATGAATCTGAACCAAATGAATCTGAACCGAATGAATCTGAACCAAATGAATCTGAACCAAATGAGCAGCGATAAATTCAAAAATGAAAAGTGTAAAGCAGATACTCACAGGCTCACCATGTGGGCCTTTCTCACCAGTACTGCCAGGAGGACCTGAAACACCCTACAAAACACACACACACACACACACACACACACAGAAGAATCAGAAGACACACATTCACACACCTGTCAGGTAGATGACAGTCATACGCTGCTTATTCACTGATAGGAGGGTTAAATATGAGGGGCAGCAGCCTTACAGCTCTTCTGACTGCCTTGTATAGACTGCAGGCTCTTCAGATATGCATCTTAAAAAGCTGATATAATTGATTTTTCTTTTTTCTATTTTATAATCAGTGTTAAAAATTCTAAATAAAAAACATTATTAGAATTATTAGAACTGCAGTTTATTAAAACAAATGAAGGAACTTGTTTTGGACAGTGCAGATAATTAGTGTTTGTATGTAGAAACAGTGGCTATTTTTATAGGATCTGAATTTTAAAAAATTACATCACAAAATTTGCAGATTAAAAAACATAATTTTTTTAATTTTTTCCAACTTTTCCAACAAAAAAGTCAGAAAGACTCTAAGACTGTAAATAAAACATCCAGCATAATGATGCAATTACATAAGTCTGTGATGTACAGCTTCAGGGTAAGGGTTAACCTCAGTAGGTCTCTGTGTATCAGACTCAGTTCTAAAGGCTGTGTGTCTGGCACTAGATGGCGCTGTGGGTTTAAAGGCGCAGAGTGCGAGCGAGAGTGCGAGCGTGCGAAGGGAAGGGAAAGAAAATCCCCAGGCTATTAAAAGTCTGGTTTAGTTTAACAACTACAGCACTCTGATACCCCCCTCCCCCCAACCCCCCACCCCATCCGCCCCCCCCCCCACACACACACCCAGCTATAGCGCTGTATAGGAGTGAAACGGTAATGACAGGGTAATGACAGAGCGAAGGTGAGGTTTTGCTAAGGGTGTGTGTGAAGTGTGTGTGTGTGTGAAGTGTGCATGAGTGACACCTTGTCCACCTCTGTGAGCTGTTGTACTGAACGCCAGTCACACTGAAAGCTCAAGTGTGTGTGAACACGGTTGAGTGGCAGGACGGCTCCAGTTTGGTGGTGCAGTGTGGAGTGTGTACGTACCGGTGGTCCTGGGTTGCCTCTCTTCCCTGGACCTCCAGCTTTGCCCTGTAAAACACACACACACACACACAACAGAAAAATGCATGAAGCCACTACAAGGTTAGGGGGTTTCTGCAGGACTGCACCCGTAAACCCTACTGGGGTATAAAGCCCCCCAGCATTGAGCTGTGGAGCGGTGGAGGAACGGTGTTCTCTGGAATGATGGTGGAGGAGCTCCATCCAGTACTTTTAATTGGGATGAGTTGGGAATTGGGGATGATGATGAGGTGGAGTGGGGTGGTGATCAATCATCGAACATCCTGACCTCACTAACTCTCTTGTGGCTGAATGCAATCAAATCCTCACAGCAATGCTCTATTCCAAAATCTAGTAGTAAGCCTTATTCTTCTCTGGACAGTAGAGACAGTTACTCCAACAAAAGCAAGAGATACTCTGTTAAATAGCCTTGATTTTAGAAGAAATGGTGAATGAGCAGGTGTCCCAATACTTTTGTCCATATAGTGTACATGGAGGAGTAGTAGCCACACGCTACACACAGTAGCCTGAATGTATCTGTTTGTGAATATTACACAGTGTACAGGGTCAGAAACCACAGGATGCTAATTGGTGGGCTATAAGGTCCTGTTACCTGTTAGCTACATTAGCCTCGTAGCTCTCAGGGTAAAACTGCAGCTAAACTTCAGACACCAAACATGAGCTGGCATGAGGTACACTCTCAGTAAGGGGGGGGGGGGGCTGGGGGCTGGGGGGGGTTGTCAAGCTACTCCTTTAATCTCAGGATTTGCATTGTGTGGGTAAAGCGAGAGCAGCCCACACACAACGAGAGAGAGAGAGAGAGAGAGAGAGAGATACTCACTATAAAACCAGGCGCTCCTTTCTTCCCAGGTTCACCCTTCTCCCCCTGTAACGACACACAGAAAGACACACACACACACACACACACACACAGATCAACAGCTGCCTTTGAGACTTTCTACATACTCATTTTTATTAATAATAAATGTATTAGGAATATTTATTGTCATTAGAAAATTATTATAGATTTGTATTTTATTAGAAATTCATACTGGATTTTAATTCTGTAATTCTGGATATTAATACTTTTAAAGCTTAATTTCAATTCCAATTGAATTTTATCAAAAAATCATTCTGGATATTGTTTTTTATTCATTCTGGATATTCATTTTATTAAACATTTATTCTAGATGTATTTGTTTTTTTCACCCTGAATATTCATGTTATTTAAAAAATAATTCTAGATATTAATTTGATAAAATTTTATTCTAGATGTATTTATTTCAGTCTGGATATTAATTTTATAAAAAAAAATTCATTCCAGATATTAATTTTATTAAACAATTCATTCCGGGTATTATTTTGTTTTATTCATTCCAGATATTAATTTTATTAAATACTAATTCTGAATATTCATTTTATTATAAATTCATTATGGATATTACTTTTATTAAAAATTCTTTCTGTATATTTGAGTTTTATTCTAGATATTAATGCTTTTAGAGCTGTATTAAGGATATTCATTTTATTTTAAAATCATTCTGGATATTAATTTTATTAAAACTTTTCTGCATGTTAGAGCGTTATTCTGGATATTAAAGTTATTAGAACTTCCTTCTAGATCTTCATTTTATTATAAATTATTGTTATTAAAAATTCACTCTGGATATTCAGGTTTGAAATACAGCCTGGATACTGATTGGCTCCAAATTCATTCTGGATACTCTAGTCTTGCCCAGCTCTGTTCTTCATGCTGGATCACGCTGACTCTGAGAGCACGCTTGGTGTAACGGTCAAACGCCGCTCAATAAGACTGTGTAGTGACGTCACCTTGCCGCCTTCTGTTCCTGGCTCTCCAGGAGGTCCATCGGGTCCTCTCGGCCCCTGATACGAACAGAGAAGGAAAAGTGTTGTTGACCGTTTGACCACCTTCCACTTTGAGCTTCAGCTTAAGACTGGACTCAGACTGGACTCATCAGACCAGCATCACCAGACCTGCTTCAGAGCAGTCCTCTTTAGGAGAGCACCTCACACCCCTCACACACTGTTCCTGCCTTCAGACACACATCTGTGCCATAAAACCACCCTTCCCATGAATTTCCCAGCAGGAAGGAGCATATAAATGATCAGAGCCTTCTTTCTAACGAGTGCCTCAGTCCAGCCAGCCAATCAACGGGCCCGGGGCACACGCCAGTCAAAATACGACGAGCCGCGAGCAGCGAGAGAGAGAGCAGGAGAGAGCGAGAGAGCGAGAGAGGTGTGGTGATTTTATTCTTCTCAAAACATTTGAAGACAAATCCTCACATTGTGAAGCTGGGAGTAATGAATGCTTCATTCAGCGTTTGTTCAGAAGCGGTAAGTGAGCCGTGTTTTTACACCGGCCCTGTTAACGACCAGCCCGTCTACCCGTCTTCTTGAAAACTGCTGGAACACAATCCCGCCATTTGCACCAACCTCGGGCCTCAAACAGTGCCATTCTTATTCAGCTGTGAGGCACCTAACTCATTCGTTGGCCTTTAGTCATGCGAACCTGGACCTGAATCTACGGCTACATCCCACAGTATGGACACCATATCTCAATCTAACTCAATTAAAGAGCTGAAACTGTACTATAGTGAAAGTATGGTACCATATCTCAATCTAACTCAATTAAAGAGCTGAAACTGTACTATAGTGAAAGTATGGTACCGTATCTCAATCTAACTCAATTAAAGAGCTGAAACTGTACTATAGTGAAAGTATGGTACCGTATCCCAATCTAACTCAATTAAAGAGCTGAAACTGTACTATAGTGAAAGTATGGTACTGTATCCCAATCTAACTCAATTAAAGAGCTGAAACTGTACTATAGTGAAAGTATGGTACTGTACCCCAATCTAACTCAATTAAAGAGCTGAAACTGTACTATAGTGAAAGTATGGTACTGTATCCCAATCTAACTCAATTAAAGAGCTGAAACTGTACTATAGTGAAAGTATGGTACTGTACCCCAATCTAACTCAATTAAAGAGCTGAAACTGTACTATAGTGAAAGTATGGTACTGTATCCCAATCTAACTCAATTAAAGAGCTGAAACTGTACTATAGTGAAAGTATGGTACTGTATCTCAATCTAACTCAATTAAAAGAGCAGAAACTGTACTATAGTGAAAGCATGGTACTGTATTCCAATCTAACTCAATTACAGAGCTGAAACTGTACTATAGTGAAAGTATGGTACTGTATCTCAATCTAACTCAATTAATGTCTTTAGAAGAAGGCTATATGCTAAATGTTGGACTAAATGCTAACTGCTAAATCCCTGACATGTCTTCCCATGCTTGCAATTCCCAATCCTTTCCTCAGTGCAAGGCTGAGCAGGTCTTTACGAGAGAACTCCCAGTAAACCTGACAACTCAAAATAAAAGTTAGGTTTAATCTGTGCCTGGAGATCCCACCCAGAGGCCCCACCATTACCTCCATTATTCAGCCTCACTCAAGAAAAGCAGCCTTCAAACAAACAGGAAAGGAAGTCATGCAGCTAGTTACCGACTAAACAACCTACATGTGTGTAAATGTGTGTGTGTGTGTATGAGTGTGTGTGTGGGGGATTGAATAAGTACTGCCATGTGTAAATAACAGTATATGGGAATTGCAGGGTTCCTGTACTATCAGATGGAAGATACCTAATGAAGCTATAAATTAAGGTAGTCTTTCTCTCTCTCTTTCTCTCTCTCTCACACACACACACACACACACACACAAATACATATACATTCAGCACTAGCGTGACTTCGCCTGGCCCCCACATGTCCCTCATGTAGCAGGAATGCAGCATTCTGGGTAAAGTCAAATGCCATATTTTGAAATAGACTTTTTAAAATTGTATATTTTTTATATATCGTCAGAATTCCCGCTTTGCTTTGGTGTGAAATGAAGGAAACGTACCGATCCGCTTTCATTTACAGTGTAGGTCAATGCAACCAGGCGTCGGTCGCCATGACAACAACCTAAATACAGCCATTGTATGTACTATCCAAACTCACCAGTGAACCTATGCAAGTCTTCTGAGTATTATATGGAATAATGACGATGGTAAATTAATAGAAACTCTGGAAACAACACATTTCCTTTGGGACTATTTTGCCTTACCACACCCTGCACGTATCCCTCCACCATGAGCAGGCAAAAATGCAGCGTTTCTCAGCGTGTCTCAGGCTTCCTCAGACTAGTCCCATTCACCACCACTGTTGTTAGCAACTCTGACTGGGACATGCTCTCCAGAACGAAGCATTTCACACCACACCTCACTCTGAATGACCCGGCTTACATTTGTAATTAACATTATTAAGATTAATTCATTCATTAACAATAATAATTAACAATGTAATTAAGCAGAAATATGCATCCACAGCTGACATCCAATCAGCTACTTGCTTTTATGTGGTTTATGCAGCTGTTATACACCTATTCAGGGGTCCTTTCGTTTGAAACTGTGGAGGAACCTCTTAAGGTGCTTTGAGGAACCTTCCAGGAACCTTCAAGGAGCCTTTGTCTTCTAAAAAGGACCTTAAGAGGTTCCTCTACTGATGATATCTGTGGTAGACTTGATGACGAACCCCAGCTGCCCTGATGAAACAGCTGGTCACAAGGCAGCTGTCATTCACATCCTGACCACTAGGGGTCTCACTGGGCTGTGGACACACAGCGCTCAGTCCACAGACATGCTGTCCCTCTACACAGAGCCCAGAGCCGACTCCATATCAGCTTCAGTCTGCAGCTGAGCAGAAGTGTAGTAGATGCGTGAGGCCACAAAGCTGCTATCCAAAAGGGGGCGCTAACTGATTCCCCGGACACTTGGGACAGAGATCTGAATGGGAGTGGGATTTTCTCTCTTACCCTTCTTCCTTTCGACCCAGGAATGCCGGCAGCACCCCTCGGACCCTGCGGACCCTGACATGGAAGAGACACAAAGATTCAGATCTGATTCATAGCGAATACTGCACAATTCATAGTGGATGCTTCACAATTTACAGTCGGTGCTGACTAATTCATAGTGGATGCTGACTAATTCCTAGTGGATACTTTACAATTCATAGTGGATGCCGACTAATTCATAGTGGATACTTTACAATTCATAGTGGATGCTGACTAATTCATAGTGGATACTTTACAATTCATAGTGGATGCTGACTAATTCATAGTGGATACTTTACAATTCATAGAGGATGCTGACTAATTCCTAGTGGATACTTTACAATTCATAGTGGATGCTGACTAATTCATAGTGGATGCGGACTAATTCCTAGTGGATACTTTACAATTCATAGTGGATGCTGACTAATTCATAGTGGATGTGGACTAATTTATAGTGGATACTTTACAATTCATAGAGGATGCTGACTAATTCCTAGTGGATACTTCACAATTCATAGTGGATGCTGACTAATTCATAGTGGATACTTTACAATTCATAGTGGATGCTGCACAATTCATAGTGGATGCTTCACAATTTACAGTGGGTGCTGACTAATTCATAGTGGATGCGGACTAATTTATAGTGGATACTTTACAATTCATAGAGGATGCTGACTAATTCATAGTGGATACTTTACAATTCATAGAGGATGCTGACTAATTCATAGTGGACACTTCACAATTCATAGTGGATGCTGACTAATTCATAGTGGATACTTTACAATTCATAGAGGATGCTGACTAATTCATAGTGAACACTTCACAATTCATAGTGGACGATATATATATATAATTCATAGTGATTTAAGACTAGTCTTTGATGTTGAAGCTGACAGAGGACACTGCCACTGGACCTAGTCAGCAAGTGAGTTCAGTAAGATCTGTGTGTGAGGAACCAGCCTCACTTTACACACAGTTTGTAGGTGCAAACATAAGCAGGACTTACAGGTGGACCCTGTGGACCCACATCACCCGGACCTCCTGGCAAGCCTGGATAACCCTTAAGCAGAGAGAAACGGCATTAATAAATAGAGTGAAGGCCTTCCTATTCTCTGGCTCCTGAACATGGAGGGCTGTTATGGGTGTTGATGGCATTTAAACTCATGATCTCCTGAGTCTCTCCAAAAGCAGGCAGTTAGACAGTCACTCCACTCTAGAGCTGTGAAGCCGTGTACAGTTCTGTACAGTTGTAATGTGGTGTAATTTCACAGCTTTAGACCGGCCCTACGGTCTAACTGCTGCTCATCATCAGGTGCGAGGAAACTGTAAGTTTAAATCCCAGCAAGGCCTCAGTGCTCAGATGAAGGGGGCGGAGCCACAGACTAAACATCTTACACACAGTATTTATCAGCTTCAGCTGCAGATCATTTGCTGATGGTTTTGAGGCTGAACTCAGCATGAACTGTTGATCACACTGAGATGTAGAAGTAAAAAAGTGAGTCAGGAGAATTTTAGAGTTGGCTAGGAACACATCTACTGACCCCCTGAGCTCCCTGTGAAAGCCTGGCCATCAATAACGTGTTAGATTCAGCCTATTGGAGCAGTGTTAACTGTTCTTACCCCAGAGCCTTTCTCCCCAGGTGGACCTAAAGGCCCTGCAGGACCACGATCACCCTGTCAGAACACAGAAACACAGAAATCCAGTGACGTAAACAACACTGTGACACCAAATTCTCTTCAGACTGAGTAAAATGCTGAGAGACAGAATTCAGGACAATCATTAAACACTGGACAAATGTACCAATCTGTGATTGGTCAGGTCTCTTTAGGGTGACCGCCATGTCCACTGCTTTCCTCTGACAGGCCATGTGGCTTTCATTGGTTGACAGTGGTTATATCACCTCTGGAAGAAGCTACTTGTCGGTCAGCTAGTGTCTGGCTGTCTGTCTTAGCAGTTAAAGAGGACTGAGGCTGCTTTACCTTTTCCCCAGGTGGGCCGACCACACCTGTAGGTCCAATCAGTCCCACTGGTCCCTATACACACACCGCACCCAGAGAGAAAAGATGAAATGTGGTCAGAATATCATCTCTCTCTCTTAAATCATTATATATATATATAATTATATAGTGTAAAAAATAAAAATATACAATGTAATATACTAATATATACATAAAATAATAAAAATTAAATAAGAAAATAAATAATAACTATCATATGACTGCCATATAAAAATAACAAAAATATACTATATAGTTTAGTAAAATACCACAGAACATGGAATTAGTAAAATTCCATTAAACAAAATAAATACGCATATAAAATAAATATAACAAAAAATATATTTATAATACAATTAAAATAAAATACTAATAAATTAAATTTAAATGTAATAAAAATACACTATAATGCATAATACAATTGCAAAATTGTTTTTTATTTTATTACATTATATTACAAAATCATACTATAATGTAATAAAATAACACAAATATTTAAAATATGTTCAACCCTTAGCATCAAAATGTTAAAAGCAATAACTATGATAAAATTTACTGATTAAAAATAAGAGGTAATTAAGAAAAAATGGCAAAACATTTTATAAACAAATTTTGATTATTTACACAATTTAAAATGATGGATTATTGTATTGTCAAATCAATCCAATACACTATGCTGCCAAATTTTTGGACCACCTTTAATGAAAGGGGTATATACCCCCCCAGGAGTGAGCTGTAATGATGGATGTTGGAGCTCCATCCAGTACTTTTGGGATGAGCTGAGGAGTTGGGGATCATCAACGCTCTTGCCAGTGAATGCAATCAGATCCTCACAGCAATGCTATATATATATATAGCCTCTATACGCAGGAAGTTGTGATCTTGAATGGCGATGGAAAGGTAGGCTGAGGTATCGTATGAAAGATGGGTCGTGTTCACATGTCCAGACGATGCACACGTCTAGAGATCAGGGCCGAATAGCAAAAGGTTGCTGAACGCAACGTGCAAAAGCTGAACCCGTGAACTCCTGAACCCTGACTGAGCATAAATCAGTGCTGGCAGGGAATGTGGCTCACTCCGAGTAAACACACAGTGACCATAATTTACATCGTTTTCTAAAAGCTGGTACGGAGCTGCTCCTCTGTTTTCACGCTGACCCTCCAGGGTTCTGAGAGAGCCCGGATCTCCAGGATTTATTATAGAGGTGCCTTCACGACACACCGATTGTCAGAAACCACCTACTACCTTTGCCTGGGCTGGAACACGGCCCAACAGTAGTTAGGAAAACACGTCATTTTCCATAGTGATATTTTCCTTCGCTTATTTTCCCCCAGGCTGTGATCATTAATTTGGTGGTGGGGTAGGGGTGGGGTGCGATGGGGGGGGTACTGTAAAAGCAGGATGAATAGAGGAGGTGTTACTGATGTTTTCTACAACATGGCTCCAACTGCTGGAAACTTATTATTCCCATTTACTACTTTGACAAAAGTATTGGGACATCTGCCCATTCACTGTTTACAAAAAGAGCTGATCCTGCTTTTCTTGGAGTCAATCACCATTATCACCATTGTCGATCCAGAGAACACAGTTCTTCCACTGCTCCACAGCTCAACGCTGGGGGGCTTTATACCCCTCTAACCTACGCCCTGAATGGCATGGTGCCAGTAGGTTCATGGTGTTGATCTGCTCCAGAGAGTCCTATTCTATTGGCAGTTCTTCTTCTCTACAGGAACTAGACAAGCTGTGTTTTTATGTGCAATGGGTGCAGCTTAAAGTAGCTGAAAGCATTCACTGGAAGGCGTGTCCACAAACATTTGGACATACAGTGTACATTATATGCCCAAAAGTATATAGACGCTGTTCAAATGAGTGAAGTTCAGCTCCCCTTCCAGGCATCCCTTCTAATGAAAGCATCCAGCTACTTTAAGCTGCACCCACTGCTGACGCAGATGTGCAAATGCACACACACACACACACACACACACACACACACACACAGTCCCTGTAGAGAGGTACTGCCTAATGCCAGGAGTGGGCTAGAGGGGTGTAAAGCCCCCCAGCATTGAGCTGTGGAGCAGTGGAGGAACTGTGTTCTCTGGATTGATGGATGATGGGGCTCCATCTAATACTTTTGGAATGAGTTGGGGAGTCAGGAATGAGGTGCTGACCTCACTAACGCTCATGACTAAATGCAATCAAATCCTCACAGCAATGCTCTATTCCAGAATCTAGTAGTATGCCTTATTCTTCTCTGGACAGTAGAGACAGTTACTCCAACAAAAGCAGGATCAGCTCGTTTTAACCCCCTTGATTTCAGAAGAAATGAGCAGATGTCCCAATACTTTTGTCCACATAGCGTATATTTCTTTGACATAACCTTGAACGCAAGGTTCTCTGTGATCCCAGAGGAACGATACACGCGTCATCGCCGTCTAAAGCAGCGCTTGGGAGTTACGACCTCGCGGCTCGGGGTATCTGCAGGACGCAGCGCAAATCCTTTAAGTGAAGCACACTCAGGGACAGGGAGCGTCTCGGGCTGTAAAACCGCAGGAGCTGATTTAGAGAGACGGGAGCTCTGCAGCCGAACATCTCGCCACTCTACAGGTTCATCTGAGAGTCACTCGCTTTTCGCCCTGCCTCGTACTCCTCCCTCTCGCTCTCTCCGATCTCTCTCTCTGTCTCTCAAACGTACTTCACTCCCTTAGCCTTTGACAGAGGAAAGACTCACTGTCTGGGGGGGGGGGGGTCACCCTGGATCTGACCACATCACCCTGACACCTGGGCCTACTGGCTATCGATACGTAGTGCTGAATCTAAATGGTACAGAAGCCACGAGAGGATAAGACCAGTAGCGAGGGTCATCCAGAGCCATGCTGCTTTGCCATCAGCAGCCGGAGTCCTAGAGAGCACAACTGGCCGAGGAGGAGACCTCATGTGCTAAGTCCTTACCCTACTAGTGTCAGGAGCATTGCTAGTGCTAGGGGGGAGCTATGAAGGGGTGGGTTAATTGGCAGCAACATTTTTTTAATAATATAAAATGAATTCATAAATTAATTAATTAATTAATTAAACCATGTGGATCATCAGAAGTATTTCTTGGTGTTCTGACTGGCTGGCTTTGTAGGTTACTGCAGCTCGGCCATTCGGCAAATCGTCATCGTCCAATTTCACAACTCCACCAGTTTCACCAGCCAACATTTCTAAGCTCCCAAAATTGGCTTGATTTCTTGTGCAAAAGTTTTTGGACACCTGCTGATCACAAGCATTACTTCTGAAATCGAGGGCACTGGCTGAGAGTTTGTCCTCCTTTACTGCAGTAACAGCCTCTACTGTTCTGGAAAGACCTTATACGAGATGTTGGAACATTGCTGTGAGGAGGATTTGACTGCATACAGCAATCACGAGAGCTTTGGTGCGGTAAGGTACTGATGTTGGATGATTAGCTGTGCCCCTCCAGCTCATCTCTGCATGGAGCTCCATCACTCCAAATGCTACACTGCAACTGGGCCTGGTTGTCCTCCTCCGACTGGATTGGAAAAAAGTTTGTGGACGCCCCTTGTGTCTAGTCCCTGTAGAGAAGTACTGTCTCTGAAGCAGCACCATGCCTCCTAATGCCAGGGGTATAAAGCCCTCCAGCTTGGAGCTGTGGAGCAGCGGAACCGCCTGATGTCATGCTGTTCCCGAGAAGCCTGGAGAGCTGCAGATCTGTGTCTGACCACAGACCGACTGAAGGACTGCGGCCTCATCCTAATCCCTCACACATGTGAGACTGAGCACGGACACACGAGCCTAGTTCTTGGAATTAGCATGTAAAACACTGTACAAATCACAGAGCTGCAGAAGACGGACAAGGTCCGACTCCACCTTCGGGAATTCCTGTTCTAGTGCGAGACGTACGTCTGGCGTGAGAGTCCCTTGCTGACAGCAGAAGCCCCTTTCATGAGAACAGCCTATTCATCACGCAAAAGGCTGAAGAATGAGTGCAGGCGTCCCGTCGTCTTCGTGACGTGACGCTCCACTCCTCGACCTTCTGCAGCTCATCGCTAAACTCATTCTCAGAGCCGAGAAGCGCTGGAGCCGGTTCTCGGAGCCGGTTCTCAGAGCCGGACACAAAGCGAAGAGGCTCCTTTGATGTACACATTCTGTCCGTCTTTTTCCCAGACGCGTCCGGCATAGCGTGGAGCTCCTTTCAGTGGAGACGGCTAGCCCAAACAAACGTCCCGGCAAAGAAAACAAACGGAGCGGATCTCCTCCAACTTCAAACCACTCCGCGTTCAGATTCGGATGCAGCGGAGCAGAGCGGAGGTGCTGCGCCGGATCGGCGAGGGCTGAGAAAGCCCAGAACGGCAGCGAGTGTTTTTTCATGTACAGAAACTAGGTCAGGAGCCCGGCAGGACACCAGACGCGTCACCGAACCGCAGAGGAAGATCTAAAACAGGCAGACTTACTGGAGGGCCACTCTTCCCGACGTTCCCTGGGTCTCCGACCTCACCCTGTAAACATGAAGCATCATAAGCAAACAAACAAACAAACAAACGTGTGAACTTCAAATCTAACTTCTGAAGCGTCCAAACTGAACCCCCACCAACATCACAGGAGATCTGAGCACATGGCAATGCCTGCTGTGGAGCGAGCTCTCTCATTGCGAGTGTTGTTATTACCAGCTAATGACAGTGTCGGGAGAATTCCTGTGCCGTCATAACGATCCGTGCAACAAATTTACTACCAACGGAGCCGTGCCGGGCGTAAAGGGAGCGCAGGCTGACGCCCAAAACGGAACACTTGGTGTAATTGGTGTAACTTCATAAATCACCCAGATGCATTTCACACCGCCGAGGGAAGCAGGCGAGTGCCAGGAAACAACATAACACTACAGTGAGGAGGGGCTAAGGATGAATCTGGAGAATATTGGCCTGACTGGTGTCAAAACTGGTAGACCACGTTCCCAACTATGCAAATTATCCAGCTGGTATCCCCCTCCACCAGCCAGGACCCTGCATGGCCTTTCTCAGAGGCAAGCTCCTCGGCTCCTCAGCTCCTCGAGATGCACTGAATTTCAGTTAAAAAAGGAAAATCGAACCGTTGTACGGATTGCAAAAAAAGGGGTTGATGGGTTGAGGGGGAGGGAGGGGCCAGTTAAGCTCTCTGGGACTCCAGAATTGGAGTGTTGCCCAACAGTACCCCTCAGTATCCCCATACCCCGACCCCCACCCCCACAACCTTCCCATCTTTACCTTCAGTCCTTCAGGCCCCGCCTCGCCTAGATACCCTTTCCTTCCAGGTCTGCCCTGAAAGACACACACATGTACGTACACACACACACACACACACACACACACACACACACACACACAGCCCATGTTATAGGTACAGTAAGCATTACGCCATGGAATGCAATGGAAATTAGAGAGCACACACACATTCACACACTCTCTGGTAGGACTGGAGATACTTACAGTGGGCCCAGGTTTGCCAGGTGGACCCAAAGGGCCTTCATCTCCCTGGAAAACAAGACAACACAGAGAGAGAGAGACACACACACACACACACACACACACATACACACACAGGAAAAAGCATGAGGAAACATTTCAGTAAACACTCTGCTGATACACCCCCATCAACACTGCACATTCCTCTATATACACATCACCCTGAGAGAGAGAGAGAGAGAGAGAGAGGATAAAAAGGTGGAGAATCTGTGTGTGTGTGTGTGTGTGTGTGTGTGTAATACATGCAGCTGGCTTTATTGAAGACTTACACACTCAACCAACCATCTAGAGACTAATCCATATAGATAGCAACAGTCAAGCACCCAACAATAAGAAAACACACACACACACACACACACACACACCTTCTAATGAATGCATTCCTTTAGTTTAAGTTGCACCCTTTGCTGACACTGATGTGCAAATGCACACACACACACACTCTGTACAAAAGTACTGCCAATAGCATAGGACTCTATGCAGAAGCATAAATCTATCAGCACCATGCTGCCTACTGCCAGGCGTGAGCTAGCAGAGGGGTATAAAGCCCCCCCCAGCATTGAGGAGCTGTGGAGCAGTGGAAGGATAGTTGGTGCTCCATCCAGTACTGTTGGGGTAAGTTGGGGAGTTGAGGATAATAAGGCGGGGTTTTGATCATCATCATCCAACATCCTGACTGCTGAATGCAATCAAATCCTCACATCAATGCTAAACCTCCTAAATCTAGTAGAAAGCCTTCCTCTCTGGACAGTAGAGACAGTTACTCCAACAGAAGCAGGAGAAACTCTTTTAAACCCTTGAATTTAAGAAAAATGAGCAGGTGTCCCAATACTTTTGTCCATTTCATTGTTCCATTTATCATGTGATATTGAGGGGATATAAAGAACACCTTCCAGATTATGTCAAATAAAGTGAACAATGCCAAGTGCTTAAGTCTAGTCTGGGCCTGAATTGCTATGGCGACTGTGTTTCACCACTGAAAATGTGTTTAGTCTGGGCTTAGTCTTTATCCGGGTCAGAGAAACCGGTCCGTAGATCCTTAATCTTAATCTTAACCTCAGGAACCAAAAAGAAAGGGTTTTGCTCCTAAAAAAAAAAAAATAATAATAAAAACATGGAACATTTGCCCTGAAACACACACACACACACACAACCACCCACACACACACACACACACACTTCGCTCAGGGTGCTGCAGCATGGTTCCAGGCGAGCGTGCCAGAACTGTGTAGTATCAGCAGAAGATAAAGGAGTGTGTGGCTGCAGCGTGCCAAGACTTCCGCTCCATTTTCCACTCAGCGGCTGGAAAAGTTTCCAACAGGAAAAACAGAACTGCCATGTTTTTCCTAGCACCCGCTAACAGCCCCGTCCCGGGACCGCCGAACAAACCTCGTCTGATTACAGGCTTTCTTCCTTTCGTAGGCACTGCAGGAAGGCACGGAGGTGTGTGTTCAATGCTTATACATCTGGAGGGGCTGGAGAGGTGGGAAGGGGGTCCTGACATACATATTCCCTCTACACTATATGTCCAAATATTTGTGGACACCCCTTATGAAAAAAGCATTCAGCCACCTATTTCTGACACAGATGTGCAAATGCACACACACACACACACACACACACACACACACACACACAAACACAGCTTGCCTAGTACCTGTAGAGAAGTACTGCCAATAGAATAGGACTCCCTAGAACAGATAAACATCATGAACCTATTGGCACTATGCTGCCTAATAATGCCAGGCGTGGGCTAGTAAAGGGGTAGCTATAAAGCCCCCCAGCACTGAGCTGTGGAGCAGTGGAGGAACTGTGGTCTCTGGAATGATGGTGGTAAAGCTCCATCCAATCCTGTTAGGATGGGGGGGTGGGGTGGTGATCATCATCAACCAACATCCTGACCTCACTAATTATGCTCTTGTCGCTGAATGCAATCAAATTATCACAGCAATGCTCCTGCAAAATCTAGTAGAAAGCCGTCCTCCCTGGAGGATCACCAGGATCACCCAAGCAGGATCACCTCTATTTAATCCCCTTGATTTTAGAAGAAACAATGAGTGAGCAGGTGTCCCAATACTTTTGTCCATATCATATGTGTGTGCGGGTTTATATATATATATATATATATATATATATATATATATATATACGCAAAGCATACCTCTGTTCCTTTTGGCCCTGGAGGCCCCTGAGGTCCCCTCGCTCCCTGGTTACCCTGCAAACACACACACACACACACACACACACACACACACACACACACACACACAGGGGTAAGATACATTTTCTTTACCTGAACCGAGCTAAAATAGGCCTGGGTCCACTGCATCGGATCGGGCCACCCCCAGTTCATATAAACTTGGTTATTTTAGGCTGCACTAATTGCTGACAAAGATGTGCAAATGCACACACACAGCTTGTCTAGTCCCTGTAGAGAAGAAGTACTGCCAATAGAATAGGACTCTCTGGAGCAGATCAACATCATGAACCTATTGGCACTGTGCTGCCTAATAATCCCAGGCGTGGGCTAGAGGGGTAGCTATAAAGCCCCCCAGCATTGAGCAGCTGTGGAGCAGTGGAACTATATATAGCTCACTAATGCTCTTGTTGCTGAATGCAATCGAATCCTCACAGCAAATCCCCTTTAAAATCCCAACAGAGACAGTTACTCCAACAAAAGCAGGATAAGCTCTTTTTAATACCCTTAATTTCAGAAGAAACAATAAACAAACAGGTGTCCCAATACTTTTGTCCATACAGTACATGTTAAGAGTCAGGAGTCAGTACTGGCTTGTGGTTCACTAGAGCTGCATAAGTAAGCAGGCTCGGCCTCTGTTTAGGGCTGACTGAAATGGGAGGAAATGAATTAATATGGTGACAAAACTTTATGGACATCATTTACGTTAAAAAAACGCTACATCAGAAGCATCTGCCAAGAACATTCCAGAGAGTATCTGACTCAAACGTCAGCGATGGAGAGCTATTTAGGAAGCTCATCCAGAACATCCAGGATCCAAGACGCTACTGATGTTCTTACTGCAACACTGCTAATCTGAGAGGCTTTAGCTGCTTATGGATTACACACGGGTTCTGCACCTTTGGTCCGGGGGGGCCGTTGGGACCAGGAACGCCGATGTCTCCGGGAAATCCCTGAGGAGGGAGGAAAAAAATATTAAGAGATTATGAAACAAAAGAAGAAGCCAGAAGACTACCCCAGAAGGTCATGTGGTCACCCCCTCCTTTTCCACTGCTATCCTTCATCCAGAAAGAAGTTTTTTACAAATTTACAAACCTTTACAATTTACAGAAAAACGCTCCTCAACCGACCATCCACTGAAAAGTTCTTTGGGGTACCAAAAGAGGTTCTTGTATACTCCAAAGAACCATTTCTAGTGTCCTTAATTTAAGAAGTCCAACCCTGCTTTGATCATTATGAAAAACGAGGACGCAGAGTGTCGATGATGCAAAGCACCAAAAGCTATTTGCTTGCTGTCAGCGCCCCCTTGTGGAGAATCTTCAGCCTGCTAATTGTGAGTGAGCAAGTAGGTCCCAAGCCAGGTTTCTGAGGTGTTTCACATCTAAGAGAAGAAGTTCTTGATATTGGTTGGTCCTCTTAAAAGGAATTCCACAGTAGCCGTGGATCGATTGCGCAATTACGAATTTTGAGTTAGCCATACAGGCGACAAGGTGAATCAATCATGCAACCCAACAAATGGTGCTGGGAGCCGATAGCTTCCACAGCCGCAGCAGACAGCCCCCCAGAGTCCACTTGAAACGAACTCCAGACCATCGATTTCAGGAGGACCAAATATCGGAGCTCTGGACCGCTCCAGGACTTGACCAAATGTACCGCACTTGCTGAGCAAGCGCTCCTAATGTCGCTAGTGTGAAAACTCACGCTATGGTTAGAACCCGGTGAGGTCAGAAATAGCTGTTGTAGAACACTGACCAAAGCAACCCAATGTAGTCCTTATCTACCCAACCCTCAAAAACACGGGTTCCTCCAAAAGTCATGGGTTCCTCAGAAAGCTCCTGGTTCCTGAGAAGTTTCCTGCATGACCAGACCTTGCCTTTAGCATCGCTGCTAAGAATGGACGGACTGATGATTGTACATGGACTCAGGAACGCTACTCTTACCTGTTAGTCATCTTAAAGCTCTTGTGGCTCTTGTGGAGCTGATATTACTACAAGAACCTCCAAAAAGGATCTGAGCAACCCATGCAGCTGTTGTGTGGATGGAACTCCACTAGATGGCAAAAATGCTTCTTATGCTTGAGATGTTTCCTTCAACATCTCCGACTGAAGTGGTCCAGCATTTGCAGCCCAGATGCAGCGATGTGTAAGCAGACAGAGCCTCTAGGAAAGTCCTTTCCATTGACAATTACAAAAAAAAAAAGTCCAGATGCTGAGCTCAGGGAGAGAGCGCAGATGGAGGTGCTAAGGACAGCCTTGTTCAAAAGGCCTGCAGTTCACTACTTATCTATTCCATTGTCCAAACCCTAAAACCCAGTTGGCATCAAAGACGTGGCCCTAATGAAACATACAGCGCTGCAGCTTCAGCCAATGTTCCTCAAGTACTACCCCAAAACCCTCAGCATCTGATTACCACATGCCCAGAGCAGGCCAAAAGAGCAGGCTGCTCGGCTAGCGCTGTGAGCTACGGCGCCGACTTCAAACAGAAACACTGACCGAAGCCTTTTTTCGTTACTCTTCCTCAGCCCATCTGTGCTGTCCAATTCCTAAAGCCGAATTCATCAGCTTCTTTTGTGGCTTGTTATTAACAGGAGCTGCTTGGTGCTACACAAATGTAGCCATTCTATTCTAACGCCTGTCTATTAGCCTTCAAGCGCAGTCGAGTTCCTCGATCCGGTCGATGTGGACTGACCACATCCATCATATTCAGAGCAGAGAACAGATTAATACAGTAAAACAGTGTAAATAAGGGTCTTCTGTGCATACAAGTCACAAACATGTGCTAAACGCTAATATTTCATGCTAAATAATGGGAGAGATGAGCCCTCAACAAAACCTGCAACACAGCCCAACAGTCTCCCAACACAGCTCAACTTAAGTCTGAGCAAAACTCAGAGTTCAGGCTGGGTGAGGTTTAAGGTTTAAAGTTAAGTCTGAGTTCAGGCTGGGTGAGGTTTAAGGTTTAAAGTTAAGTCTGAGTTCAGGCTGGGTGAGGTTTAAGGTTTAAAGTTAAGTCTGAGTTCAGGCTGGGTGAAGTTTAAGGTTTAAAGTTAAGTCTGAGTTCAGGCTGGGTGAGGTTTAAGGTTTAAAGTTAAGTCTGAGTTCAGGCTGGGTGAAGTTTAAGGTTTAAAGTTAAATCTGAGTTCAGGCTGGGTGAGGTTTAAGGTTTAAAGTTAAATCTGAGTTCAGGCTGGGTGAGGTTTAAAGTTAAATCTGAGTTCAGGCTGGGTGAGGTTGAGGGTTTAAAGGTAAATCTGAGTTCAGGCTGGGTGAGGTTTAAGGTTTAAAGTTAAATCTGAGTTCAGGCTGGGTGAGGTTTAAGGTTTAAAGTTAAGTCTGAGTTCAGGCTGGGTGAAGTTTAAGGTTTAAAGTTAAATCTGAGTTCAGGCTGGGTGAGGTTGAGGGTTTAAAGGTAAATCTGAGTTCAGGCTGGGTGAGGTTTAAGGTTTAAAGGTAAATCTGAGTTCAGGCTGGGTGAAGTTTGGATATACAAGGTTTACGTAATCTAGGAACAATTTGAATGGATTTAAAGTAAGGAAATTGGCCAAATGTGTTTGGACTGATGATGTCAGACCCTACATTAGGGATGCCTAGTTCAGGTCCTGGAGGGTCGGAGCCCAGCAACCCCTTAGTGACCCCCCTGTTCAACAATTCTACTAACCTGGTGTCTAACTGCTGAAGGTCTGAAAACAAGGAAACCACCAAACTGTGCTGAACTTGGGCTTCCAGGAGGATGCCAGCTTTTCTTACCTCAGGTCCAGGTGGGCCTGGTGGTCCTGGAGCTCCAAGGTCACCGATTCTTCCCTTTTGAGCAGAAGGAAAAGTAACAGAATGTAAACTTCAACACAAAAGACAAAGCTCTTTCACACACACACACACACACACACACACACACACAAACATGCACAGACACACCCTACAAGAAGCAGCTTGGAGGCAAAGCTTGTGAAGCTACGCTGACTTATTTGTTTTCCACACGTTGGATTCTTGCACTGGATCACCGGCAGTGTTAGAACTGATAGCATCAATGAGGCTAATTTCCCTATTGC
Organism: Salminus brasiliensis; assembly: GCF_030463535.1. Lineage (NCBI taxonomy): Eukaryota > Metazoa > Chordata > Actinopteri > Characiformes > Bryconidae > Salminus > Salminus brasiliensis. The sequence continues at coordinate 35,065,046 of NC_132891.1, read as the reverse complement.
CTGGTAATAGCTGGGGATCATTGGAAGGCACTGGATGAATACAGCAGCAGCTTTACAAAAAACAAACAGTGTCTGCTGTAGATGCTAACGCAAGCTACGGCAGCGCTCCTTCCTCCACCCATGCCAGAATACACCGCTTTAAAAATGGGCACAAGCACAAGATGCCAATCAGCTGCAAGCTCTGTCTTGCACAACTGAAGGCCGGCGAAGCTTTCCCCACTTTAGCGCACAGCGTGCTCCATAAAGAGGGTGGACTGGAGGCTAAACAGGTGTTTGCAGCGTGCCAAACAAACTGCGAGCCGTCCACGTTCGTTCAAGGGCTCTGAAAGCGAAGGTCATGCCGGCGGGTCGGTAAACACACTGTGTGTTTATGGAGATTTCTCTGTAATGAGCTGAAACTGGCTAGCATACCGCGGGTCCAGGTTTTCCACGTGGGCCGGGCAGTCCTGGTACGCCAGCAGCCCCCTGCACAAACAACAACAAGAACATGGTCACGAGCATTGAGCAAATTATCACGCTGAGGATCATGTCAGATACACTGTATGTCCAAATGTTTGTGGACACTCCTTCTAAAGAATACATCCAGCTACTTGAAGCTGAAGCCATTGCTTACACAGATTTAGCCCCTGTAGAAGAGTAATGTCAATAGACTAAGGTTCTCTGGAGCAGATCAACATGACCCTGTTGGCACCATGCTGCCTAATGCCAGGCGTGGGCTACAGGGGTGTGAAGCCACCCCCAGCATTGAGCTGTGGAGCAGCGGAATGAGGACACTGTTCCAATGCTTTTGGGATGAGCAGGGGTGGCGATTTTCCACCATCCAGGCCTCTCTAATTCTCTTGTCGCTGAATGCAATGAATGCAAATCCTCACAACAATGCTTCTCCATTATGTAGCAGGAAGGCGTTTCTGGACAGTAGAGACAGTTACTCCAACAAAAGCAGGATAATCTCTTTTTAATAGCCTTGATTTCCAAAAAAACAATGAATTAGCAGGTGTCCCAATACTTTAGTCCCTATATTGGACAGTATGTAATGTATGTGACGTATAGAGCTTTGAGTCAGACACACTTACACACCCCATTTACAGAAGGTTCTATCATAGCATCATGCAAAGAACCATTTGTAGAATCTTTATTAAACATTAACCTTCAGAAGATCTATAAGAGATCTTCAAATTAACATTCTTTGAAGTTCTGGAGATCTTCCATAAAAGCACTGATGCACCCTGATGTGCTTAGGAGTGGCACCGATTCCTTAAAGGAACCGCAGCCATAGGCAACGGTTCGCTTCCCCAATTCAAGTGATCCAATAACGCATCCAGCAGAGTCCCCTACCTTATCGCCTTGGTAACCGTATTCTCCCGGCTCCCCTCTCGATCCCGGTTCAGCCTACATTGTACAGCATCACAGGGAGGTCAAACACAGGGTAAACAGGGTAAACACAGCAGACACTTCACTTGTACTGAGCACCATTTGTCAACATGCTTTCTGTGCTAAATCCAGTGTAAGCAGAAGACTCAAAACACAGAGATGTACAGATTCACTGCAATAATAGAAATATTTAGATCACCTTATCACCTTTCAATCCAGGTGGCCCCACCCCTCCCGCCAGGCCCTGCCAATGACAGAAGAGGTGGTTTTCAACAGAGGTTTTCATTGTTCACCAGTGAGGTTACGAAGGGCGAGCGGTCATTACCTGAGGTCCTACAATGCCAGGCAGCCCACGAGGTCCCTCTGGCCCAGCGTCACCCTGAGAAGGACAGGATGGAAATGTTACCCAGATATTCAGATGCTGCTGATATGGTGGTGGACTGGAGGTTAGACCCAGGCCCTGGGTTATTCCTCACAACATTGTGGGTTCGATGCCAGTGTGTGTCCGATAAGCTGCCAGTATTGGGCCAAGCATCTACAGTACTTAGTAGAGCACCCTTCTGCTGGTAGGACCTGCTGCAAACGTGATGTCTGGATAGCCAGACACCAGCGCCTGGCAGCGTTCCTACTGCCCATTCCTCATGGGCAGTGGCCTCCAGCTCATAAGTACTCTTGGGTTTGCTGCTGCAACTGCCTCCTAAAAATCCCACCAAAGATTGGCTATGGGGGTTCCAGTCAGGCGACTGGGACGACAACCTCAGGAACTTCCAGGACTACTTCTGAAACCAATAGTCCTAAAGCTTGGGACTATTGTCCTGTTAGAAGGTCCAATGATGTCCAAGCTTCAGCTTCCTCCTCGGATTTCCTGAAATTTGAATGAACCCATCTTGCTCTAGGGCTGCTTTGCTTCCTCTGGCACTGGAACCCTGCAGTGTGTGGAAGGGCATCACCGAGCCACCGCCATGCTTCACTGTAGACAGGATGTTCTTCTTAGCATGTGCTTCATTCTTCCACTGATTCACAGGCTCATCAGTGGCCAACAAACAGTGCAACCGGGTTCAATCCAGGATCTTCCATACTGTCTATATATATACCAAGCAGAAGGTCTCCAAGCAGAACCATCTCTGCTGCCGGAGATTCCAGAGCTTAGCTCCAACCCTAACCTACTGCACAGATCACTAATAGTCAGATGCTCCTTAGAACCTTAATAAGCTGTATCAGATGTGTGAGATTAGGGGCAGCAAATTTTCAGGCAAGGGTTAAGCACCACCGGCATTCTTAACATGACTGGAGCTGGATGACTTGGAGTTTATGAGGATACCCATATCTCATATCACTGGTATTCTGACGTAGGTCCTCCAGGGTCCTCCAGGGTAGACTGTGGTATCTCTGATATTCACAATTCCATAAAACCACAACAGGGCTCTGGGAAAATTCAGGCAGGTCCACCAAGCCACCAATGCATCACCAGCAAGAAACCAAAACACACAGACATGTCAAGGTCTTCTGGTACATCTGGGACACAACATGAGCTGAAGAACTTCTTTTGAAGATCATATTTCAGAAGGAAAATGATTACAGAGAAACCCCTAAACATGGGAACTGCGCTCGTCCTCCCTGTGCTTAGCATGTTAGTCCGTGATCTTTGATTAGCCTTAGCTGTTTTGTGGCTGAACGTCATTGGGCACATCTTGCAAAAGTTTGGGAATGAGGTACAAGCATGAAACCAAGTGCTTCCAGAAGTTTGCTGAAGTTGGGACTGAGGGGCAGGGCTGGATCTAATTATGAGCAGCTAGTAAGGACGTGGACCATCACCATAAAGTAACCATAACCAAGCACAGGAGCCACCACAGGAGATGCACCACAGGAATAGCTGGACTTATGAGTCAGAGACTTATTAAAACCAGGTTACTCACCTGACCTCCTTCTCAAAACAAGTACACACCCTGACTTTCCAAGCGTCAATGCAAGACAATATACTCCACCACTCACCACACCACATCAGGTAAGACTCCTAGCAGACCATTCTTCTACCTGTGTAACATGAATCCAGTGAATCCATACAACAAATGTCCTAACTGTCCTAATGTAAGAAAGACCGGTACCAGGCCGGTACCCATGCTGGTCACTTTGGTATCAGTGTCCTCCAGCCTTCTCGGAGCACTCCCATGAAGGCAGCGTGTGCAGGGCCATGAAAGAAAGCAGTGCATCTGGAGATGAGCTGAAGTCATAGGAATTGGGTAAGGGGTGAGCGTGAGGCCCTGATGGTCTGGTGGGATGAAGACAAATTGCACGCACTTATAAAAGCCCTCTGTCTCTTTCAACTGATGGCATGTGATAAAAAGTGAGGGGGTTCCATAAAGGGAAGAACGCACGGGCTGTAAGGCGATATTGCTCTCACAAATGCTTCCAGAAAACGACTTGTTCCAAGACAGAATGAGAGCAGTCAGAGGATAGACGGGGTATAAGGTTCTGTTACTCGGACAGGCGGTCGTGGGAAACTACACTTCCGAGCATGGTGAAAAATGTTCCTGTCAAGAAAATCTACAGCATTGCACCTATGTTCTTGTAGGTTGGTGGCGCTATTGTGCTACTGAGCTGTTGAGAATTTGATTGCATTCAGCAACAAGAGTGCTAGCGAGATCACCATCCATCAATCCAGAGAACACAGTTCTCCACAGCTCAATGCTGGGGCCTCCAGACCTCTTTAGCCCACGCCTGGCATCAGGAGGCATGGCACCAATAGGTTTATATGTATCTGCTACAGATACAGAGTCCTATTCTATCTGCAGGGACTAGACAAGCTGCATATGAGTGCATCTCTTGCATTTATTTATTAGAGTGGGTGTCCACAAACATTTGACATCTAAGAACAGCCATAATACAAGCATGAAATTAGCCAGAAACCAGAAATATCAAGCTAAGTGTTGCGTTGAGATACAAATATAGAAACCCCAGCGGGAAAAAAAGAGACAATCTGAGCTGTCCGGACCAAAACGGGAAGCTTATTTCACCACTGAGGAACCAGCGCTAGCATCAGAGCACCGGGAAAGCGATTCCATCTGTTGGACTGCTGTCAAACTGTACATCTGAGTTTCATAATGAGGTGACATTTCATGCTCTGTTGCTCGCGACTGAAAGAGCGAATCAGCACGAATTTACAGCTGAATCGCCCAAAGTGATCGTTCTCCTACATGGAAAACAACAATAAAAAATGACCGTTTTCTTCTGGACTCGATCAAAGTAGCCCAAACACTGAACATGTTGAGATCAATCATGTGCAGGATGGCCCAAGCCACCAACAGCGAAATGGCTGGAGGACCACGTGCAAGACCTCCATCAGGTGAGGGCAAAAGAGCGAGAGGAAGAGCCCATTCGGCTGCCTCCTCCACTAGACGGGTAGATATTGCTGGGTCACGTCCAACTGTTCGTATCTGCATCTGAGGGCTTCCTGTGTGAGGGTTCCACTGGAACTCTGTGGCTGGCAGTTTCCTCTCGTGTCTCAGGCTCCATATGCTTCTCATCCTGGCGTGTCCGGCACCACGCTCTCAGTCATGGCCGACAAATTGTCACGAGTCACGAGTCATGAGTCGCGTTCACGGATGAATTGCGGAGTGTTCCAAGGGGTTCCCAGCCTGAAACACCTGGACGACTGGAGTGACCCTGATCATCTAGAAGTGAAGTAGCATACATTACACAATGCTAACTAGCCAGAAACACTACTGTACCACGATGTCCACCGGCAACATAACTACTGGGTACGGTCCCAACACCATAACCAATTCATCTGCTTTCAGTTTCAGTGCTGGATTTTACATCTCGACCTAGGATGTCCTGAAAGTGGAGATTTTGGACTGACCACATTAAAGGAATCTAGGCAATCTTGTAGATGTTTCATGTGATTCCCCACGCTACATAGCTGAATCTCTCTCCACATCCGTGTCCCGCTGAAAGCTGTTCAGCTGCTGACTCCCCCCCAAGCCCTTAAAGTGCACTAAATGGTCCTAATCCGCTCTTGGCAGGCCGACTCTGGCCAGGCTGAGTGTCGTACAGTAGCGCAGCACTTGATTGAACTGCCGATGAAAACAAATGACCCCGGCCTCCGATTCCAACCACTCCTGCAGTGCCGGACAGGAACACCAGTGGCTACTGGAGGGAGGAACAGCGTCAGCTGCAGCTCAGCACGGTGTGTAGCACACATAAACTAGACCAATGCAAAGAAAGACTCCATCTGCTGCCGAAGAGCTGGATTAGGGCCCTGGCTTCTGGGAAATATCACCGCTTAAGGTTTTCGGAGTAACTGGGACCTGAAAAGCTGAGCTGGAAATGTAAGGGCGAGAGATCTCCTGCAGTTCCAGCACAGTTCCTCAGGTCCGTAGTGCAGTAGCAGCAGGGTTCCAGGCCCGGAGTGGGGATGACAGTGACGCCATTCTCCCGGAGCACCAGCGTAAAGGTAAAGTGCTACATGATGTTGCTATTAAATGTGTGGATGTGTGGGTTTCATACTCACTCTGAGGCCAGGGAAGCCACCGGTGCCAGTTGCTCCAACAGGTCCCTGTAATAAACACATACACACAGAAGGCGTAACAGCACATGAACATTAGTCCTGCTGTAAGCCCTGTCTACAGGACCCTGCAGGCGCTGAATCAGCAGTGATGCATCCGAAAGCTTCAGCTTTCAACAGTAATGTGGACATGCAGCCAAACCAGTCAGGAATCTTCTTTGCAATGAAGTGTACTGCTAAAAAAACCTCAGGAGGTCTGATCCTAGACTCTGTGTTAACAGCCCATCAAATGCATTGAGCTTATAACAGCAAACCTAGCAATGTTGACGTTGAGTTCCCAGCTGGCACCATCAAACATCATTTTGACGTCAGAAGGACGTCGGACTCGTTCTAGTTGGTTGATTGGTTAGATTAGATTGGTTGGACATCAGAACACAATGCTGTATTGACCTCGACCTCGACCAACCATGTGGTCCTAGACTCTGTGTTAACGGCCCATCAAATGCATTGCGCTTATAACAGCAAACCTAGCAAGTTGACCTGACGTTACCTAGATGAACTTCAATGTCGATTCAATGTCGGGTCAACGTCTATTGCCCATATCAATATCGATTAATATTTTAATGGTTTTGTGGTTAAGCAACCAAAATCCAACGTCCTCCAACGCTCCAATTCAATTTCCAACCAAAACCACACGGTTGGAGGTCGAGGTCAATCCAGCATTAGGTTCTGATGTCCAACCAATCTAATCTAACCAACTAGAACGAGTCAGATGTCCTTCTGACGTCAAACTGCTGGGAACTCAACGTTGGGTACACCAACATCTCTAATGCAAAACACTGCTTCTCCCAGGATGCAACAGTCAGAGGATGGACCAGAGCCACTACACCCAGTATGAAAGCATACCTCATTCCCGTCCGGCCCGGGAGGGCCACGCTCCCCAGCATCTCCGACCACACCCTAAAAAAAACACACCAGAAACTTTTACAACTCATTACCTTAACAGTCTTAATGCTACCATTACATTCAGCGCTCATTTACGCTAGCTCTTAATACGGTTTTTAAAGGTCACCCCCCCCCCTGTAGCTTCCATCCACTTTTAGCAAGGTTAGCATTTCTCTGTACTTTCCAGTAACCTCCTGGCTGACAGTGAGTCAGAATGACTGACTGGGTTTCGGGGAATGTTGCACTCATTAACCACCAGGATAGCTGGGCAGGACCCTCGTTTCAAAACATGCCGACTCCCTTAAAACGTTCTGGCCCCCCAAAAAGATGCTAATAACAGGCTTCCTTGTGCAGATTTCTTTAGGCTTACGATCTATGATGTTTTGGACTTCTGATTGGAGGAGGACAGCTGAGAGGATCATCGGAGGATCCCTCATGACATCAGGAAGAAGGTGCCGCAGCATCCGGTCCAACACGACCAGACTCTGCAATAGCTTCTTCCCACAAGCCATCAGACTTCTCAACTCCAGAGACTGAACTGATGTTGCATGACTGACAGCCCTCGATCACCTCTTTCAGCTGCGCTTTTTAGCGTCTTACTCTGAGCTGTGGATGAGGGTTTACTGAGGTTCTGATATCTGGAATCGAGCTTCCAGCCCATTTATTTAAACGCAAGCTTGAGCCTCAACTACTGTGAGAGGGGCTGCCCGGGCCCGGTCTCAAACGCCCCTCCTGTTTAGTGCATGTCGGCTTCGGCGGCCGGTTACGTGCTGTGCCACGGTGGGCACGCAGATCTTCCCAGCTAAGGTGCTGCGTCAGGACCTCCTGGCACCCAGCCTCTAAATTCCACGCTGAAGTGGAGAGGCGACGGGCACTGGACGTGAAGGGCGATGGGGCCACACGGGGCAGCCGTTCAAGGCCAAGGCCAAGGTCAAGGCGTACCTCATCTTCTTTGAGACGCCACACCTACTAAATTCATTACGTTGTATTTTGACAGTTTCTCGTTAGGGTTGAATGGGATGTTGGCCACTGTTCTGTACAGCATACCCAACAAGTCAGTAGAATGGAGGCCGTAAAGTACGGACAGGTCAGTTAACGTCCACCTCAGCCCACACACGGTAGTTGCTTGAGATAGGAAATCTCATTTTGAGTGCAGAGAAATGTGATGAGAGATATATCAGGTATCAGGGGGAGGTCAACGAAAAGGCCTGTTCGAGGCAGGGCAGGAGGTTCCTCTGAATGCCATCCACCCGGCTTTCATCCGCCCGGGGGAGGATGTGATTAGCTGGCTGCTGGGGGCAGCGCCCAGCTGGCAGCGTACACCAGATAGTGTCTCTGCTGCTGCCCTGACATGTGCTGGCTTTTTATTGGGCCTACACGTCTGAAAGGAGATCGGCCTTTCCACCACTGCTGGTGTCTGAATACCTACTCTTGACAGTAGTAGGTGTAGAGTAGGGTGGTGTCATGTGGTGTAGGGTGGTGTACAGTTCAATCTCAGGTGTCAGTAACTTCAAAAAATGCCTTGTTGCATGTCCTAGTTGTCCAACCCTAACTTTAGCCCCCTTCTATCTCTACAAGAAAAGCCCTACACCTGTTCTGTTATATGTAAACTCCGCCCCTTTGCATCTCCACAGGTAAAACCCCACCCCCTCCTTTCTCGCTCAACAGGTAAAACCCCAGCCCTTTCTCGTTTTACAGGTAAAGCCCTACCCCTTTCTCTACCAGTAATGCCCCGTCCCTTCCTATTTCCACAGGTAAAGCCCTGCCCCTTTCTCACTTGAAAGGTAACATTTTACAAGGAAACCCTACCCCTTTCTTTAGAGCTAAGGCCCCACCCCTTTCCCACTCAGCAGGTAATGCCTTACCCCTTTCTTTACAGGTAAAGCCCTATCCTGTTCTGGCTCAATAGATAAAGCCCCACCCCCTTTAACAGGTAAAGTCCTACCCACTTTCAGCTTCTAGATATAAAGCCCCGCCCCTTCTCTCTTTACAGGTAAATCCTGCCTCTTTTAAATCTGCCCCGTTTTCTGTCTACAGGTAACAGCCTGCTCCCTCCTCTTTTTACAAGTAACCTTTTGGCCCCTGGTTTCACTACTTGTCTCTCAACAGGTAAAGCCCCACCCCTTTTCCTGCTCCAGCACACCTGATTCAACTCACCTGTTAACTGCCGGGTGCAGTAGGTCTGTTAAAGCAGGGAAATCAGCCATAGAAGTTAGACACCTCTTCTCCATCGGTAACCTCATGGCCCCGTTTTGCTCTACAGGTAATGCCCTGCCCCGATCTCGCTCCCTCTCTCTACAGGTAACCTCCCGCCCCTTTCTCGGCCTATAGATAAAGCCCCACCCTCTTCTCTTTCTCCACAGGTAACACAGCACTCAGGCAGGGGTTCTTCCTGACTATCTCGCAGGCAACTTCACCCCCTTCAATCACTGCTCATTTGCTTCCTCTGGTAACGACAGTAGATTGAACCCGACACCGCTTGGTGCAGTAGCATTTTTCTTACCTGCCTCCCTTTGGGACCTTTCTTCCCCACGGGTCCTGGAACCCCCTGCAGAACAGATTTGGGAGAATTGAGAGAGTGAGTCAGGCTCAAACCTCTTATAGGCGGCATAATCATGGAATTCTGAACACTGTTTTTAATAACTGAACTCGTTATGTGAACAATGGTCACTGTTCCCCCGCTGCCTTTTGTTTCTCAGGCTTTTTGGAAGCTCTGCAGATAACAGCACTTCAAAGTGAGAGAGCGTTCTGGTGCCCGGCTGCATCCTCATGCCGGCGTGTGATTAATCATGCCTGCACACCACACAGTAAAGTGCAGTAATAAAACTCCAGCGCTTTAAACCTCGTCCAGATGGACCTGCTGAGATAAACAATCAATAAACCAGGACAACAGCTCTGGAGCGTTCACAGTAATTAGCCAGTTTAGAGATGTGAACTCTAAAGTGTTACCATACACTCTTAAAAATGGAGGTGCCACAAATGCCTCTTTAAGCGATGCCATGGAAGAACCTCTTCTGGGTCCATAAACAACATCTCTGGTGAAAACATCTCAGACCTTCTTTATGGACCCCAAAGTGGTTCATCTATGGCATCGCACGAGTAACCCTTTGCAGCACCTTTGTTTGTAAGACTGCATCACCTTCACCCTTCAAGCGGCTATAATCCAGGGCCTAGGTGTTAGGCTTCCCTGAGCTGTAGGCACTAGCTTAGCTGTAGCTACTTGACTAATAGCCTAGCCGTAGCTAACAGCCGTGGATGGCTATTAACGGGCTACTTGACTAATAGCCTAGCCGTAGCTAACAGCCATGGATGGCTATTAACAGGCTACTTGACTAATAGCCTAGCCGTAGCTAACAGCCATGGATGGCTATTAACGGGCTACTTGACTAATAGCTTAGCTGTAGCTAACAGCCATGGATGGCTATTAACGGGCTACTTGACTAATAGCCTAGCCGTAGCTAACAGCCATGGATGGCTATTAACGGGCTACTTGACTAATAGCTTAGCTGTAGCTAACAGCCATGGATGGCTATTAACGGGCTACTTGACTAATAGCCTAGCCGTAGCTAACAGCTGTGGATGGCTATTAACGGGCTACTTGACTAATAGCCTAGCCGTAGCTAACAGCCATGGATGGCTATTAACGGGCTACTTGACTAATAGCCTAGCCGTAGCTAACAGCTGTGGATGGCTATTAACGGGCTACTTGACTAATAGCCTAGCCGTAGCTAACAGCCATGGATGGCTATTAACGGGCTACTTGACTAATAGCCTAGCCGTAGCTAACAGCCGTGGATGGCTATTAACGGGCTACTTGACTAATAGCCTAGCCGTAGCTAACAGCCATGGATGGCTATTAACGGGCTACTTGACTAATAGCCTAGCCGTAGCTAACAGCTGTGGATGGCTATTAACGGGCTACTTGACTAATAGCCTAGCCGTAGCTAACAGCCATGGATGGCTATTAACGGGCTACTTGACTAATAGCCTAGCCGTAGCTAACAGCCATGGATGGCTATTAACGGGCTACTTGACTAATAGCCTAGCCGTAGCTAACCGCCATGGATGGCTATTAACGGGCTACTTGACTAATAGCCTAGCCGTAGCTAACAGCCATGGATGGCTATTAACGGGCTACTTGACTAATAGCCTAGCCGTAGCTAACAGCCGTGGATGGCTATTAACGGGCTACTTGACTAATAGCCTAGCTGTAGCTAACAGCCGTGGATGGCTATTAACAGCCTACTTGACCCTTGTTGTGTCCTGTTTGTTAATGGCCGTCCATGGCTGTTAGCTTTAGCTGCTATAGTCTAAAGTCCTAGTTTTCTATTAGCTTAGCTGTAGCTAAATCCTTGCCATGTCCTTTGTTTGTTAATAGCCATTCGTAGCTGTTAGCTACAGCAGCTATAGTCACAGCCTACTTGACTAATAGCTTCTTGCTGAGTCCTTTGTTTGTTACTAGCAGTCCGTAGCTGTTAGCTATAGCTGCAATAGTCCAGGACCTCATTGGCTAATAACTTAGCCATGTCCTTTGTTTGTTAATCTGTAGCTGTTAGCTGTAGCGGCTATAGTCTATGTAGAGGCCTAGTTTGCATTTAGCATTTACTTAGCCATCATCCTTAATTTAGCCACAGCTTAGCTATACTTGCTTAGTTTCCTGTTGTAGTCATTGCTTAGCCATTAGCCCTACTATAGCCATATCTCAGCTTAGCCCTTGCTGCATCTTTTGTTTGTTGTTAGGCATCTGTAGCTGTTAGCTATAGGTCACGTTTACGTCACTATTTTAACTATTTTTAACTTTTCCTCTTGTGAATGGCAGGAAATGGTATCGGTACTGCGTTGGACACCAACATTAGCAGCATTAGCCTTTGCCATGTCTTTTGTTGGCTGCTAGTGGGCCTCTGCTGTTAGCTATAGCCCTTAGCTTTAGCCCTTATCTGTTGTTTTCTATTCTTTAATGTCATTTTCCAGTTATTTAGTAAAGAATGGTAGGAAATACCCTACCCCTATCAGCGTCTTACAAGCTCCTTACAATCCCCCCCTTTTTTATTTATTTATTTATTTATTTATTTATTTACAACCGACTGTCCTGTAACAGCACGGCGTACAGGAAATGAGCCATTATGTGCCACAACATGGACACAATAAGCTTCGAGTGCCTCCCCAGCTGATACCAGTAAATTCCTATCGGTCAGCCGAGAGTGGCTAATCGTGGCTAATCAGAGCCCAGCATCCGAAGATGTTTAGTCTATTTAGAAACGACTGCAGACTCTGTAACCCAAACAGCATCACTTGTTTATCTTAAGCTCTCAACCTCCCCAAATGTCCAGACCCCATACAGGCACTCAGAGCGGAATTACCCCGCTGCCCAATCACTGGAGCTACTTCACCTGCCAATCAAACCCAGCCACTCCCAGCGCAACAGTCATGCAGTGTGTGACCGCACAGACGGGATAGGGTACTTACTCTCTCGCCCTCTAGGCCCGGTGGTCCTGCTACACCTGGAGGTCCGATAAAACCCTGTCCACCGTGGGGAAAGACAGAGACAAAGAGAGAGACAGAAAGGGGGTCAGTGTTGGCCCCCTAGTGGTCATTCTCTTGGCGCTATGAAATGCACTGGTTTGATTTGTCTTGTATATCTGCCTCTAGAGGAGATCTAGTGGGTAGCATCCATCAGCGCTTCCTGTGAGCTACCATGTTTTTACTGCAGTTTAAAAGATGGACGAGGCTTTGGTTCTTGTTGGATGCGCTGTATTTTTTCCTTAGTGAGTTCAAGCTCGTTCAGAGCTCCGTTTGGATTGGTCAATGTTTGTTTTTTTGGACATACTGCTATTCACATGTTTTCTTGTTCACAATCACGTCAACAATAGTTTCATTAGCCTATTCTCATTACATATGCTACGTGTCCAAAAGTTTGTGGACACCCCTTCTAATGAATGCCTTCTTCAGCACCCATTGCTGACACAGCAAATGAGCAAATACACACGGCTTGAAGTACGGCCAATAGAATAGGACTCTTTGGAGCAGCCCAACATGAACCTATTTAGGCGTGGGCTAGGTGAGGAAAGTGGGTTGGGTAATTAGGAATGGTAATGGGATTTTTTAGGACATTTTCGGAAATGAAGGAGGCGGGGCTTCAGGCACTCCACTTTTGATATGATTAACTGGATTATTGCTGGGTTAAATGGACCATCATATTCAGGATAAACTTCCAGTAGAACTTTTTAGAAATGGTCCCTAAAATGAGATGCACTATTGTTAGGAGTCGCAGAACCCTTTGAAGAACCTCAGTTCCACACAGAACCCTGTTTTTTTTCTCCCTGGACTGTAAATGACTGCAGGGTTTTTCCTTCACTGATCTTTTGGCCTTTTTTCTGTGAGGTCTTCGCTGTGTTCTTTTGATGCTTGTGTAAAAATCAAAGTCAAAACAGCTCCATAACTGAGCTGAGATGAATTAATAGAGGTAGAGAGAGGCAGCGAGGAAGGGTAGGGGGGGTGGTCAGTTATGTCACGTTCTGCTCTCTTGTTAAGTGGAATCACATGTACAATCACTCAAAGATGAAAAAAGATAAATGAAAACCAGCTTAACTGCCCCCCCCTCTCTCTCTTTGTTTTTTTCTCAATCTCTCTCTCTCTCTCTCTCTCTCTCTCTCTCTCTCTCTCTCTCTCTCTGTCCGTCTATCTTTCCGCATTCCTCGCGAATGGCGGCGTGCCAGAAGCTGGAAGCGCTGGTGATGCTACGAAGGCCTTTCAAAGTGGAGAGAGAGAGCAGGCCTGTCCTGGCCATCAGTCCGACCGGAGTCCTCCTTCTCCGTACAGTTCGGGTCATTAGAGGGCAATCCACTAACATTAGGACTAACAGCATGACCGTCTTAATGACCGGCTGGTTACAGCTGTATGGACAAAAGTATTGGGACACCTGCATTTCTTCTGAAATCTAAGGGATTCAAGAGTTTATCCTGCTTCTGTTGGAGTAACAGTCTCTACTGTCCTGGAAAGAGGGCTTTCTACTAGATTTTGGAGGAACGTTGCTGTGAGGATTTGATTGCATTCAGTGACAAGAGCATGTTAGCAGGGTCGGGACACATCTCACCCCCAACTCATCCCAAAAAAAGTACTGGATGGAGCACCATCCATCCATTATTCCAGAGAACACAGTCAGTTCCAATGCTGGGGGGGCTTTATACCCCTCTAGCCCATGCCTGGCATTAAGAATGATGCCAATAGGTTCATGCTTATCTTGATTCGTCTCACAAATTTTCCACCTGTTGTACCGTACTCTAACTATGTAGCTAATTTTACTCATTTTAACAATTAAGGTGAAGGGCCCTGCTCAAGGGTCCAACAGTGGCAGCTTGCCGAGCCCGGGTATCGAACCCACAACCCTGTCATCAATAGCCCGGAGCTCTAACCGCTGAGCATTATTCATATTAATGGTTTACGTGGTTTCAGTGCTTACATTGACACCTTTAGGGCCTGGGTTTCCCTCTGGGCCTGCCAGTCCCTGAAACAGAGCAGACGTCAACATCAAATTTAGACACACAAACTCAGTGAGACAGACAAAACATCGTTAAACAGAGACGTAAAAGTAAACGTCACTGCCTTTGATCTAGTGTTCACTTTCTAAACATCAGATTCTTTAAATAATAGATCCATCCTCAATATCAGCGAGTCTCGGCACGTTTGACAAATGCATATATTACAGGGCCGATAACGAGGAGGAGGCGGGGCTTATTGATTTACATGTACGACAATTAGCTGACGCTCTTATCCAGAGCAACTTACAGAGGTTAGCCAATGTAATGTTAAGAGTCTTGCCCAAGGACCCTTATTGGTGTAGTGCAGCATAGTCACCCAGGCCGGGAGCTCACTGTCCGGCAGTGGTGTTATCTGTTGCGCAACACCAACAGATGTGTGGATAGGACAGAAAGCAGCCAATCAAAGGCTTTTCAGCTTCAGAAGACTACTGGAAGCATCAACAATCAGAAGGGTGCCGCCCACCGCTGGGGCGTAACGGAACCACTAGAGGGCGCACAAGGCAGGTTTGCCATTTATCAGCATAAGCAGTGTACAATACTAAAGTTGCCAATGCTTAACCACTCCTGGTCCAGTCACTGACCCTGGTGGGCATCCATATGTGGGGCCAACATGGAACCCGAGGACTAAACGTTCCAGGCCCCCATGGACATGGTAGCTTGGGGGGGAGGGGTCTCGTGCAGCTCCACTAAAGATGCATAGTGCAGCAGCAGAGTTCAGACCTGTCCGGCCCTATTACAGTCAGTGGGGCCACTGGTTTCCATCTGCAGTTACATGATGGTCCGAGCGCCACTGGGTTGAGGGTGGTCACACTTTTAAGTAAGGGTTGAACTGAAGGAACTTCCGGGGGAGGTGTGTACACCATTTCCACATAAACAACATATAGTTTATGTGTATTATTATATTGTAATAAATCTAGTCTAATGGCTTATCTAATATTATATATAATATTATAAATATTACACCTCATTCTACAGTAAATTTCATACAAACTCTAAACAACTTAAGAGTTTGGGAACGTAAAAGAAATAAAAAGAGTGAAAGAATTCTGTCCCAGAATTCCCACATCCAGAGTTGGAATTCTGGCTTATAGTTTTCTTGAGTGGATCTTGGTCACTGCACCTGCCTGCCAGGGTAACCTGCCGCCCCGACTATGCCTGGCAATCCTGGCAAACCCTGCATAAGAGAGAGAGAGAGAGAGAGAGAGAGAGAAAGAGAGAGAGAGAGAAACAGAAGGAGGGAGCATGAGAATGTGCCAGGCTGTTCAGCGGAGGAATAGAACAGCTATTGTTCTGGATGGCACCCTGACCCACAGCACCGGCTCTTCTGGCTGTGGCCCAAGTTGCCCTCCTTCACTCCTGAAGGAGCCGGACCCCTCTGTACTTCATCTATGCATCAGATTGCTGAGAGTAAGTAGTCGGCTTTGTGACTGAGCCGATTGCTCGTCGTATCAGGTTCCCGGGAGCTTTCCAGGCCTCAGCCGTTGCTGTGTAGGATGTGCACTCAGATATAGCCGTAGCTGTTTCTGTAAATACACTATAGGCCAGTTTGGCCAAAGATTGGATTTACACAACCGATCCTTATTCCAAAGTCAACTGATCAGGCAAGACCAGGCTCCGGAGGTTCGAGGCTAATGTAGCTAACAAGCAATGGAAGCTAATAGTCACCAGCACACTGCAGGCCTAACTCATGACACACTCGGGTGCTCAGTAAGCTCCACTGGACTTATGGGTTATGTGGTTTGATACTATATGACTTACTGCTGTCTATAAATGTCAAGTCCAAGGTTCCTTTTTTCTCTGAATCTGGTACTGCCCATTAGCCTACCCCTTCGCAGCCCTCCTAGCACTAGCACTATGCTCCCGACACTTAACACACGTCTCCTCTGATACATGCGAAGTTTTTTCAAACTACCGTCAATACAACATCGCCAGGCAGCCGAAACTCTTGGAGGAAAACGCCGGGTCCCCAGCTCCAACAGACGCCTGTGCCGGCCAACATCGCTTAAGAATCATGAGGGAGGAGAGCGCCATCTACCCACCCGGAGAGAGTACGGCCAATTGTGCTCTCTCAGACTCCGGCTGCTGATGGCAAAGCGGCATGGCTCAGAATTTGCCGGAGTGGCAGCGCCCAGAGCAACCTTTATGATGCATTTTGGATGCATCCATTTGTCACAGAAGCCACATAAGCATGTGTATGCTATGCTACGTTTTAGCTACATTAGCCTTGTGCAGCTCCAGTGCACAACTGAAGAAGCAGCCTTCACACACCAAACATGTCTTGGCTCATCGGCTAAATTTGGGCTTAGGGCAAAAACTCAAGATTCAAGATCTGTCCAAGGCACATAGTCCCAGAAGCCCTAGTGTTTGTTTGGGTGTTCTCTGGAAAACGTCAGTCTTCTCCCATGATGGAACATGACACTTTGACCTCTGTGATTAAATCTATCAGCTACCATGATGATATTTTAGTTTTGGACCTTTAGAGGCTTCTTTACACATCTTGAGGTTCTGCTCTTGGCCTGAACTTGCTAGGACGGCCTGGCCTGGCCATGTTGGTCAGCTGTTCCACATGTAAATGAATTAGTGGACAGTAGAACAGCGGCTGATCTCTAACTGCTCTGAGATCTGTTAAAACCCCTTCCTCTGCATATCCACCCTTCTTTCTGAAGGCCTCAGAGAGCTCTCTGGATCTGGACCATGATGGTGATCTTCTTCACCGCTTACTTCAACCATCAAGATTAGACCAGAATAAACGTCTGAGGTTTAAATAAGACTCCAGACTCCTCCAGAATAATCCTCTCCAACCATGATCTGATCATCTGCAGCTGATTCTAATCCTACACATTTAAAATGTTCAAAAGACAAGGTTTTTCATGGGGTGTCCTCATTTTTCTCATGACTGTAGGTGGAAAAAGACATACCTGTTCTCCTGGCAGACCTGGTGGACCTGGATAGCCTTTGGGACCCTGCGGGGAAGACAGAACCAAAACAAATGAGCCACGCTCCTCAACCACAGCACAGGAGAACCTGAAAGCGGCAGCTGAAAGAGGTTGAATGCACTGTAAGGAGGGTGAAAGAGGTAGAAGGAGGAAGGGAAAATGAAAAAAGAGAGAGCGAGGGAGAGAGGGTGAGAGAGAGAGAGAGAGAGAGTGCTCTGTCCTCTCGTGCCTGCTCTCACTGCTCCCTTCCTGGTCCAACCACATTTTTGGGGATTTTGTTGCCTCCTGCCCTCAGATAAGGCTAATACCCTTTAAGAGTTCTCTCCAAACTGTCAAAAGCTTTCAAACCCTTCCTCCTTCAGACAGCTCCGCCGAGCCGTTCGCACCGGAGACAAGTCACAACAGCGAGAGGGAGAGCGGAGAGGTCAAAAGAACAAGCAGCACAGCATTTCTACCACATTCTGCTCAGACTCGTGTTGGACCCTGTTGGATTAGCCGGACTGGGCTGCACATGTGTGCATTTTTAGCCTGATTGGACGTATGAAAACAAACTAGGGGCCAAACCTAGAGATGCAATCATGGTACCGCCGCCAGATCGTGAAGCCCAAGCTGTCCCAGGGTGCCCAAACAACTGGCCCCAGCAACAACTGGCCCACTATGCTTAACCATCCATCGATGATATCTGTGCTGAGACGCCTTTGGAGAACACCCAGCCCTGAAGAAAGTAATGAAGTACACCCTTAAAGAGGTTCCTCAAGGGTTCTCCAGTAAAGGTCATGCTTCTACTTACCATAGAACCATCTAATGGTTTCAATCTGATGCTTCTTTCTTTGCCTGGTGGCATCATCCTTTATAACCCGGCAATGGACTGGTGTTCTGTCCAAGGGGTATTTCTACCTTGTGCCCAATAATTCTGGGTACCCTGCAGACCCACCGCAACCCTGACCAGCAAGAAGCCGAAGATATATATATCAGAAGATATATAAGTGGATGGAAAGTCCTTTGCAGAGACAAATATAGGTCGGACGTTTGAAAACTCCACTTCCCGAACCTAAACTGCTTCATTCAGTTCCCCACCAGACCCAATAGAGGGCGCTAGTACTTTCAGGAGTAGAGATAAACCCAGTCTGTGGAGTAAGACATGCTGTAAAAGCTGTACTCTACTGGTCAAATCCTGCTGTATTTAGGGCTGTAAAGTCCAGTGTACCCCAGTACTGGATATCTGTGTTAAGCTATGCTAATGATCTGCAGTGGCATGCGTTTGCCAGTAGGTGGGACTGTGCTCTGGAATGACTGGCGTGAGTACTTGGAATATTCTGGCCCTCTTCCCCAAGCCCCGACAAGACCGTGTCGGAGCTCTGGTCAAAGGTCAGAGTGATTTACGCCTGACCCAGGCTGGACCTGTGGGACTATTTATGTTCAAGGTCGCCCAGAGTGGGAAGGTCTTTATGACCAAGAGCTCAGTGGCCGGCGATGCTAATGGCCCATAACCGCAGCATTTAACCTCGCGCCTAACATCAAAGTATCGGACTTCCACCAGCGCACCAGGTAAGAGCTATGAGCTAATCTAGCACAAAAAAAGGGTTCTCTGACCTGTAACAATGGAACAATTCTGGAACCAACATAAAACCACTGCCTTTGCTACATTATGACGAACCATTGTAGCATTCGAATGGTTCTTGGAGTTGTCATGGTTGTACATAGAACCCTTACCTTACAAAAGAACCCTTGGAAAACCCCTATTTCAAAGTCAGAGAACCAGTCAAAGAACCATTTAAGCATTTAAGCAAATGGATCTCCGAATGGTCACAGTGTACAAAGACCCACTGTCTTCACTTAAGAACCCTTGAAGAACCCTCTTTTTGAAGCGTGTCCAAGGCAAACAAACATGTAAGCATTCAAATGGCTCTTGGAATTATCAGGGATGTACCCCTGCCCTTAATAGGGATCCCTTGATAAAGCCCCTTGAAGTTTGAAGTGTTCTCCAGTCAAAGAACCACTTAAGCATTCAAATGAATTTTAAGTGTGCACAAGGCAAATGGTTGTCTCAGTTGTCAAAGATCTAAATTAAACCACTGCTTGCACAAAGGAACCCTTAAAGAACCCCATTTTAAGGCTAAATCTTTAGTTGGGCCTGCAGGACCCTGGGATATCTATATCAGGCATGAAAGAGGAGCAAATAACATCAGACCACCACATGGTTTCATAGAAGAAAGCTCGGCATAATTTGCCTCTTCTTTCAGAGAGATTCCAGGCTGAGCTGAGCTGGGCACCCATTCAGCTCGTAGTACCCAAACGTGGTTCCACATGTCTTTGGCTCCAAATTGGTTAAACCTGTTACAAAAGCTGTGCTTGAGCAGAAATCCCTCCTCATTTGCAAATGGCTGTCCTCTTCCCGTCTGTTCCGCTAAATCCTCCTCAGATGTGGAGAGGAGGTGGCTGTAGAGGAGGCTAAAGGGCACTGCCGTCCAAGGCCCATCACTTTCCTTCAGCTGCAGCAGTGCACCCCCACCCCAACCCCACCCTGACTGCAGAGCTGACACGGCTTAGCACTTTCCCAGGTTACCAGCACCCAATCTTTTAAAAGAGTCAATAAAGACCTCAGAGTCGTTAAATGGAAGTCATTAGTCTGGACTTAGCCTCTGCTGAGGCTCTGAACAGTCCTCCTGGGAGGCTAAGAAAGGGAAGCCCAGTGTCGCCGAGCCGCTCTACGGAAGAACCACGACCGAAATAGCAGCCTAGCTCCTGATTCTTCAAGCTGAGTTCTACATAGAAGCACTGCATTTGTTAAAGAACCCTTGAAGAACCCTCATTTAAGCGTTTACCCTTAAATGGAGCTTCTTGGAGTTGTCATGGTTGTACATAGAACCCTTGCCCCCCCAGCTCCCTTTTGAAGTGCACTCCAGTCAAAGACGCAGTTAAGCATGCAAATGAACCTCTGAATTGTCATAGTGTATCTAGAACCCTTGAAGAACTCTTGAAGAACCCTGTTTTTTTAAGCGGACTGAGCGAACACACTGCTGCCTACCGGATATGCCCAAATCGGAACTGAAAATGGCAGATTCCTGTTCACACCTGGCGCTTCATATCCGGACAGCATCTGGACCTACGGTACCAGTCAAAAGTTTGGACACACCTAGTAGTTGAATGTGCGCTGATCATCATCTTAACAACCTTTGATCCAAATCGTAGGGAGAGCATAGTTTTTGCATAGCCTTAATAGCAATAGCCTGCATTGACCCAATCATCTCCTTCAGTCCTGCCCCCCTACGGTGACTATGGTGGATACCCGTATGTCCCTAGTGTCCTCTTTATTTTACAACAAACATATGGTCACCCCATATGTTTGTAAACCAGGTGTTTCCAAACTTTTGACCGGTACTGTATACTGTACTGGCCAGATTCTGTTTACACTGGTCACTGAGATCCGATTTTACTTTCCGGCTCTGGGAGACTGACCAGTTTAGAGGAACGGTGGGGGTTCTACAACTCTCTCAAAGAGACCAAAGGAACCAAGCATTGTTCTTGGACGGACGTATTTCTGCCTGTTTGCGTGTCTGACCACTTCAGAATGGGATGTGAGGGATCCGATCACAATTCAATCGGTCAATAAAGACCTCAAGGCCGTTAAATATAAGGCTTCAGACTAGACTACGCCTCTGCTGGGACTCCATCTTGGGAGGCTAACATGGGTAGGATGCCCTTAACCTCCTCCTTCCCAATGAGCGCAATGCTAGGAACTGGAAGGTAAAGTAGATTGGACGTTAAACCCCTACTGACGTCCTTTTTAAGAGGAATCACGTGCTAGCATCATGTTTTTAGCTAGTAGGCTAGTACAGCTTGAGGCGAGTATGATGATTTATGATTTAGACACTTAGATGCTTAGCTTGATGCATTACTTGTTAGCAACATTAGCCTCATAGCTCTGGTACCAAACTAAAGAATCCAACTTTAGACAATGATGGCGCTCCGAGCTCATCTACAGGAATAGGTCTAGCTGCTGCTGCTGCTATTTCCAGTAAATTCTGGGGTCTGGAGCTCGTGCCAGCTGCTGTTTAAGGCTGCTGTGTCGGACCGCTGCTGTAACCGGACGCCTGCTTTCCTGCCGAGTGCCTTTCCTCTAAAAGATGACCTCTGACCTTGCGAGTTGTGGTGGGGGACTTTAGGCGGACCCTCAGACCCTCTCTAAAGACGAGAGCGTGCCCCCTGGGCTCCCCTGACAGGCTCTTCATGCCAGCCAGTAACTCTATCCTTCTGAGACACACTCTGGACCACACCGAGAGGGTACTGGGTAGCAAGGTACGTATGTGCCGTCCTAATGGATACCCCATGTGTGGGCCACACTTTACCTGTGGAACTCATGGCGCCCCATAAAAGGCAAGAGTAAATGGCCAAAAGTTTGCAGACACCAGCTTGACCACTGTCAAGGACTTTGACCAGGTAGTAACAATCTCTACTCTATTGAATTTTGCACTGCTGCTGTGAGGAGTTGACTGCATCCAGCCACAAGAGCATCAGTGAGGCCCGGTACTGATGTTGGATGAGTCGTTCTGGGTCATAGTTGATTGACTCCAGGTCATTCAAAAAAGTTATGCTACTGGGAATGCAAGACCTACAGTGCTCGAGAACCTTCTGCTTTGGAACCAAGAATTGTGGACGTAGATGGGAGTGAACTTACCATAGGTCCTGCAACACCTTCGAGGCCTGGTAAACCTGGGGGTCCTCTTTCTCCCTAGCCAACAGAGAGAGCATTCAACAAGTTAGAAGGATGTCATGGTCAAGGCAGCATCAGTCCTGAAGCAAGGTAAAGTAGTGGTGTTAACTGGGATCCTCCTGAGCCACAGCTCTGCAGAGATTACAGGCCTCTTCAAGTTCAACTCATGAAGGCTCTGCTAATCAACTGATTGCTAAGTTCTGTAGAGCTGTGGCCTGGAAGGAACAAGATTAGAGGTTAAAGAATTGGCAAAGTCAAAGCAAAGGGTGAACTTCTGAGAGAGAAAGCACCAAGAAGAGTGAGGCAAATGTTAGCAGACAAGTACAGCTTAGAGATCATCTGATTACTGAGAGAAAATGCTCTCAACCTTGCTAATAATTCTAGAGGAAGAGGAGAAGGCATCGCACCGTGAAGGATGAAGAAGCTCTGGTAGCAGATGAAATGGAAAGTGAGAGGTTTTAGAGGCGTGGTAATCTTCACAACAATGTAACTGTACCTGTTCTCCTTTTGGTGCCTGACCTGGAGACAGTCCGGGATCACCCTTTGCACCCTGGAGCAACAACAGATTACCTGAATCAAGAGTCTTACCTCAAATTACATTGAGTAGCCAGTAGCACAACACACACAGTACATAGCTGCATTCAGAGTATGGGTTTCTGATTGACCAGTATCAGGTCAGTCAGGTCTGAACCCAACCCCTGAACCTGGGTTGTATCTCTAGCTTCCAGGTATGGGTCAGGTTCCGGTTTTCAAGGCCTACTGTGTAGGTCCTCCTCTGGCCTTGAATACCACCTCACACCGCACTTGTCACGGTCATTAAGATCAGCTTCATAGGCCCTACAATAGAACCTGGTGGAACGCCGCAGGATATGCTAAATCTGCTAGTTTCTGCATAAGGATTAATATGTGAACTATCTAGGGGTTCAAGGGATTAAACATCAGAAGTTCTTCACTGCTGCTGTCCACACACCTTCTTGAGTAGTTGGGTTGATTTTTCCCACCAGACGTTTCCCCTCAAGCTCTCAATAGGCTTTAAATCTAGAGACTGTGTTGCCATAACATCACCGAGCTCCCGCATTCATCAACCCATTGTCTTGTTGGCAGATCAAGTCATTTGTTGGGGTAGAGATCCAGAGATCCTCCAAATACCTTAAGAACATGACTAGGCATCATCATGACCTAGTCCATTGGCTTCAATACACCTCAGGGTCAATCTTCCTGTCCTTCACCAAGCTATCAGAAAGCACCACACATCAAAATAGTCAAAATACAATTCCTCATCTTCGTGTGTTGGGCTATTCGTGTATTATGCCTGGAGCTGTCATGACTGTCCCAGTGTGCAAACAGCTGTGAACGGGAGAGCTTTAGCAGGTGTGACAGGTGAAGACATTCCATCCTTCAGCCCATTTACACACACAGTCACTGAAGCAACGGGGGGCTTAGCTACAGCCTCTCAATCATCACTTCATTTGTCAACATACAGTAAATCAGAGGAGTGAGGAAATAAAGCTGTCCATCAGATCGTCAGACCATCTTGTGGGGGTGTGAGGTTGTCATTTGTCCATTTAGGAATATTTAAGCAAAACATATAATTTAGACAATCATCCAAGCCACAAATGACATGGCCAAAAGTATGTGGACCTGTGTGTTGAACATCTTATTCCAAAAAAAAAAAAAAACAAACAGATGTAAAGTTGGTCCTTCCTTTACTTCCTTGAGAAGGTCTTCACACTAGATGTTGGAACACTCTGCTGAGAGGACTCAACATTGCCATTCAGCCACAAGAGCATTAGCGAGGTTGTCCTTCTCCATTGGAATTATGCCTACAGAGCTGGTACCACAGAGCTGCATACCCTACGCCGTACCCTACACCACAGCCTTGGGACTACATGCCATGACAGTGCAGAGTACAGCTATTAATTCTGGTCCATCTCCTCCAACATCTTCTCAAGTTTAGTAAAAGTAAAGCTCAGAGTGGCTCAGCTAATGAGCTAATGCAAAACCACTGTGTCCTGGGGGTTGCGAGTTCTGGACCGAATTGAGGTCATGCAGGTTCTGCAGGCCACTCTACTCTAGTTCTTCCACAGCCAACTTAGCCAACAGCCCTTGTCTTGTATAGGGGCTGAAACAGGAATGGGACCCCCTCAAATTGCTGTATCTGGAAGCTCCCACTCCTCCAGACTGTTACTCAATTCCCCTTCTCTAGAACTGCAAGTCCCAAACTGTAGAAATGTACAGTTGGCATTTGAGCAGGTAGCGCTCTCCTGGCACCCTGGTCTGTCAGACTGCCAGATGAGTGAGTCATCACTCCAGAGAACATGTTTCCACTGCTCCAACATCAAGGTCCAACATCTTAAGGGCTTTTCGCCACTCCAGCCAACCCATGGCACTGTACCGGGTGGCTCAGCAATAAAAAGCTGCTCTTGTAAACTGTTCTTGAGCTGATGTTGCTTCCAGAGTCCGTTCGCGGCACTAAGGAATGCATAACCACAACAGAATGGCTTGATGGAAAGGTGGCATCCTATTAAAGTGCCATGATAACGGCCTTCAGTGTGGCCCATTCTACTGGCCTTCTTGATTTTACCAAATAAAAAGTAGGTCCACATACTTTTGGCCGTGTTGATTAATCGACACTTCTCTAAAAGGCTGGAATCATATTTCTTTAATAATTTCAATGTCCCTCCACTGACCATCCACAAGTCTGCCGGGGAAACTATTAAATAAACAATGACGAGGCCTTCTGGGTGCCGTTACAGCGGTCAGTCTGTCGCCGCATGACGGCTTTGCCAGAGGGAACAGAGTAGTGGAGGTGAACAGAGGCTTGTTTTCCTTAAGATTGTAATCGGATCTGAGTACCGGCCAGCTGGGTGGTTTCGTCACCAGCACTCAGGTCCAATCTAAATTACATCTGATAGCACAGAGACCACCGTGTTGATGTGCCTGATGACACAGGAAGAACTCGGCCTCGTTATACTCTCAATAACACATAATGCCTCAATGAATTCTAGATAAACTGCAGTCTAGAACACCACTTGCAACTTTAGCTGCCTAAATAAGCATAGCTACTGCCTCTAAATTGAGCATGTTTGGTGTCCCCACCACCCACCATTCTTAAAATGCCAAGCTAAATCAGGATGATGTCCTGGTTTTAGAAATACATGACTTAGCTCTGGTTTAGCTGCTATGATGGCACCTAACCCCTAATGCTCATACATTCATCTATCTCAATTCTTCCATTCTAATCAAAGTGTATTCCAACTTGAAGCTAACCAGAGATCCACTAAACCACTAAACCTCTAGAAACACTGAATGGGCATATCCTGGTTTGGGCCTGTGTGTTTCCAGGCTCTGAAAAACTGTCAACAGCACAGTTGGGAGCAGATGTCAGCTGTTCTCTTCCTGGCACATCTTCATAACACGCCACTGTGTAATGTCTCACCACCATCATTTACAGCTTTCGCCACCCTGCACACAGAAACAAGCTTGGGTATGTAGCTGGTCTGGGGGTGGTCATATATTCCATATATATTATATTAATAAAAAAGTATTGGGACACCTGCTCATTCAATGCTTCTTCCAAAATAATAAATATTAAAAAAGTGTCTCCTGCTTTTGTTGGGGTAACGGTCTCTACTGTCCAAGGTAGAAGGCAGGCTTTCTACTAGATTTTGGAGGAGGAGCATTGCTGTGAGGATCTGATTGCTTTTGCATCAACTCCCCAACGCATCCCAAAAGTACTGGATGGAGCTCCACCATCCATCATTCCAGAGAACACTTTCAGTTCCACTGCTCCACAGCTCAATGCTGGGGGGCTTTAGCCCACGCCTGGTATTAGACAGTATGGCACCAATAGGTTGAGGTAGACTTGCACCAGCAAAAAGTCCTATTCTATTGGCAGTACTTCTACAGTACAGTGCCAATAGAATAGGCACTGTACTGTGTGTGTGTGTATGCATTTGCACATCTGCATAAATTGAAAGTAGCTGAATGCACTCATTAGAAGGGGTGTCCACAAACTTTTCAAAATTTAGTGAATGTAAGTATCTATATAATCTAAGTAAGTATAAAATAATAATTTTAATATTTTCTTCCCAAAGTAGTCAACAGTTTAGGACAAACACACACACACACACACACACACACACACACACAGTCTCTCTCAGCTCACAGGAGGATTTGGGTGAACAAAAGCGTTACAGCGCCGTGTCTCCCCCTCTAACCCAGGAGTGTTGAGATATGACTCATCCCAGCCCTGCAGCTGTGGGTGAAGACTGAAGATGCTCCATAATTTCCACTGCATCTGAGAAGCCCCTAGTGATGCTACAGGCCCACTCATGTGCTGAGAGACACACCACACACTTCCCACAGGCTCTCTTTCACACTTATTAGACACAAACGATCTCCAATTCATCGTCTCCCACACTTACTTCATGTTTCAGAACAGACAAAGAGTCTAATTATGGACAACAGCGGCTACAGGCTTCCAGCTCTGCTAACATTCATCAGTCCGTGTTTATAGAGAACAGTGAGTCATACGGTGTCAGAGACGCCATAAGCAAGTCTATTAGAGATTACTGGACGCCTCCTCATACTATGAGAAGAGTATGTGTTGAGTTAGGCTGAAAGTTGGAAGCCCAGCGCATATTAGTAGGTATAAGCTTCTGTTAGTTGTTAGCTACATTAGCCTCACAGCTCCATAGCAAAACTCAAGAAGTCAACTTCAGACCTGTCGTGGGGAGTGTAATTCACTTTTACTCCACTGCTGTAAATACAAAATCACGTTTGAGCTTCCCCCTTATTGACGGACAGCTGTACACATGCATTTCTGGACAAGCTGAGAGCTGCAGAAGCTTGATCTGAAGGTGGAGCAGCATGTGGGCTGAGGTGGTGGAGTAACACTACAGGATTTTACACCAGTAGAGAGGTTCTCCTCCTGCAGCTCCACCACCAAAGCTCTATATAGTGCAGTAGCAGCAGCGCTCCGGCCCGGAGTGGGAATGACGGACCCGTCGTTCCTCGTTACAGTCAGTGGAGCATCTGCAGGATCCTGAAGCTGATTTAAGGTACAATTGCTACATAATGTTGCTTTAACACATCCTGCAGCAGCCAGAGCAGAACAGTGAAGCATTAGTGCTAAACGGAAGCTCTAAGCTGCTTTAGCTTTAGCTGTTAGCGCAGCTGACTGGCAAGCCTGCTATTTCCCAATTTCCCAATAACTGTAGCACACTCTCGCAATCCAGTGCGGTCACAATACCATCTCTCGGCCATTCAGACATCTGCAGTGGTTCACCACATCCCCAACACAGCTGAGCCACACAGCACAGTGTGGGAGCCATGCTATTGCTAACGATGCACTAATGCCACCAGCCTGGCACTTTCCACAGCCTTTTAACTGCACTTTACAAGCTACTTCACTTCCTCTTCTCTCAGAAGAACCCAACTGGCTGCTAAATCTTTCATCTAGTTAAATGAGGAGATTTAGCACACATGCTAACCTCTACAGATTCACATTTTCACAACTTCTGCATCTGAGTTTGGTCAACAATCCATACTGAGTCGAGCCTCATAAACATCAGTAAATGATCTGCAGCTGAAACTGATTAAAATACAGTGTAAGAGGTTTAGTCTGTGGCTCCGCCCCTTAATCTGTTTACTGCTTAATCATTATTTCCATCTGCAGGATAGAACACGCCCCATCACATGACATCTCCCGACTGGGAGACTTTTGACAAAGGAGTGCCGAGCCCTTGATGACATTTGAGCTTATGATCTCCTCACACTTGACGAGTTGCGGTTAGACCGTAGGGCCGGTCTAGAGCTGTGAAATTACAGTAAAATTACCTTCCCTTCTTTCTTAGACAGAGAAATGTACATGGCTTCTCAGCTCTAGAGTGGAGCGACTGTCTAACTGCCTGCTCATCAAGTTCATAAGTCATGTTCAGGAGTCTAGGAAGGGGAGAATAGGAAGGCCTCCCCCCGATGTGATAGCAGGACAACACTGAATCAGTTTCAGCTGCAGCTCATTTACTGATGTTTTTGAGGCTCAACGCAACCTGGATTGTTGATCAAACTGAGATACAAGTTGTTTTTTTGAATAAATTAATAAATTAATCAAAAAATGCTCTGTAATCAGTTACTCCATCATTTTAAGTTGAACTGATTATCCATTTTTTTACAGTATTCTTGTGATCTGGGAGATTTAGCATGTCTCCGTTTGACGGATCTGCGGATGCCAGGTGTATTACTGAAAGGCAATGGTAAACGTTCCAAGAACTGAGGTGCTCAAAGGTGCTCAGTTTTTCCACTTGGAAAAAAAAAAGGTCCAACACAACAATCAATCAGTCTAATAGATATGAGTCACTGCTCCCATTCCTCATGTACGGTGATGGACCAGTGTGATCAGGCAGTAGCTTCTGGGCCCCCGTCCAATCAGAGCGCTAAATGAGCCAACAGCCAGCAGTGCAAAGCAGTGCAGTAGTCATGGTGGGTAGAAGTGAACAGGGTGAAAAGTGCTGTTCTGTAGTAGAAGTATGCAGAACGGAGATATGCCAAAACACGCTGCTGCCGTACAGATGGAAACATCGCCTCTCCACCACATCTGTGGTTTAAAGAGCAGTGATGTCAGAAAACTAGCAAAACAGTGGGTTAATATGGTCTATCTTTATTTACAGGTCCATCCAGTCCTTGCTTTTATACTGCAAAAAGCTCAGATCACATCCTACACTATCTGTACTATGACTGATCGGGAATTAGAGGAATTAAAGAGGTTTGGCTCTTTATGTTTCCGTTATTTTCTGAGCTAATGCAGAAGTCTGCTGGACTTGGAACTGGACCCAGAATCAATTATGTCATGTCGAGGCCTCTGGACCATTCCAAGCATTTTCCTCATGCTCTCCAGGAACTTCAGGAGGTTCAGAAGATGGAAAGTGGCC
The DNA here is from genome assembly GCF_030463535.1 of Salminus brasiliensis. NCBI lineage: Eukaryota > Metazoa > Chordata > Actinopteri > Characiformes > Bryconidae > Salminus > Salminus brasiliensis. The sequence goes on along the minus strand of NC_132891.1, from coordinate 35,036,106 downwards.
GGAGGGTGAAAGCGGAGAGCGCATGCAGTCGTTCACTGGGTTCGCCTCACTGACATTTCTAATGGGAAACCAGCAATATGAGCAAAGACAAGAGATCCAACTGTGGTTAATTGAAGGACCTTACTGGTCAGGGCATGTCAGTTACCTAACCAGTTAGGAACCTTACTGATCAGGGCATTGGTCATCTAACCAGTTGGGATAACCAGCCTTGCTGGTCAGGACAAGACAGTCATCTAACCAGTTTGGAGTCTTGCTGGTCAGGACAGGACAGTCGCTTAACCAGTTGGGAGCCTTGCTGTTTAGGGCATGAATTGCTTAACCAGTATTTGAGAGGTTTACTGGTCAGGGCAGGACAGTCACCTAACCAGTTAAGAGCCTTGCTGGTCAGGACAGGACAGTCATCTAACCAGTTGGGAGCCTTGCTGATCAGGGCAACAGTCACCTAGCCGGTTGGGCACCTTGCTGGTCAGGACAGGACAGTCGCTTAACCGGTTGGGCACCTTGCGGTCAGGACAGTCATCTAACCAGTTAAGAGCCTTGCTGGTCAGAGCAGGGCAGTCGCTTGAACAGTTGGGAGCCTTGCTGGTCAGAGCAGGGCAGTCGCTTGAACAGTTGGGAGCCTTGCTGGTCAGGGCAGGACAGTTGCTTAACCAGTTGGGAGCCTTGCTGGTCAGAGCAGGGCAGTCGCTTGAACAGTTGGGAGCCTTGCTGGATCAAAACATCATAGCCTGGACGGCCACACCTCTCTCTCTCTCACACTCTCTCTCTCTCTCTCTCACACTCTCTCACTCTCTCTCTCTCTCTCTCTAACCAGGTGTTCTTACATTTTTCTATGTTCTGACACACGCAGACATACGCATGCACATGTATGTACGCGTCCCAACACTCCAGTTACGTGAGCACCAGCATGTACACACACACAAGCATAGCATGCGTATACACCGATTTGCCCATAAACACACACACACACACACACACACACACACACACTCTTGCTGTCCCTTTTCATCTCACAGAGGATTTATTAGTCCTGATCACAGAGCTTCTGCTGCACCTTAAACACTTGAGAGCCCCTTTACTCCAAACCTAGTCCATCAGCCCATGTTTGGACCTTCAGTTTTGCACCAGAGCTACAAGGCTAACAAAACGAACAACCCAACAGATAATTAAAGCATACAGCGTGTGAACTACCCGCCCGTCTCGCCCATGTTACTGCGCCTTTAAGACAGAGGCAGTTCTCTGATTGGCTGCTCTTAATTCAAAAAGAGGATCGGTCTAAAACATGCCTTATACTTTTAGCATGAGCATAGGCAGAATTGGTGGATATATGTAAACGTGTTGGTGGTTGTGACATCACAAAAACACAGTCCGTTTCTGTTACTGCACCTTTAAGACTGAACCATTTTCTAATTGGCTGTCCCTAATTCAAAAAAGAGGAGCGGTCTAAAACATGCCTTATACTTTTAGCATGAACGTAGTGAAATTGGCAGGCATATGTAAATGCGTTGATGGTTGTGACATCACAAAAACTGTGAATTTCAAACAGTCTGTTTTTGTTAATGTGCCTTTAAGACCAAACCATTCTCTGATTGGCTGTCCCTAAATCAAAAAGAGGAGCAGTCTGCAACATGCCTCATGTCCTTAGCATCAACGTAGTGAAATTGGCGGGTATACGTAAATGTGTTGGTGGTTGTGACATCACATAAACAGTGAATTTCAAACGGTCTGTTTTTGTTAATGTGCCTTTAAGACCGAACCATTCTCTGATTGGCTGCCCCTAATTCAAAAAGAGGAGCGGTCTAAAACATGCCTTATACTTTTAGCATGAACGTAGTGAAATTGGCGGGTATATGTAAATGCGTTGATGGTTGTGACATCACAACAACTGTGAATTTCAAACCATTTGTTTTTGTTACTGCACCTTTAAGACAGAGTCAATTCTCTGATTGGCTGCCCTGAATTCGAAAAAAGGCGTGGTCTGAAACATACCTTATAACTTTAGCATGACCATAGGCAGAATTGGTGGATATATCTAAACGTGTTGGTGGTTGTGACATCACAAAAACACAGCCTTTACATACCAATGATACTCCCCTTATTTTTCCGGGACACTGGCCCTTTAATTCAGCCTACACACGAATGAGGTATTTAGGGAGACGCTGCACTGAAACTGAACCCGCAGCGAAGGTGAATCACCGCAGACTGAGGACACCGCGAAGGACCTGAGTGCTGAACGGGAGGTTGGGTGGACTCACCTTGGGGCCAGGTAATCCAGGTGGGCCAGGATTCCCATGAGGACCAGGAGGACCCTGCAGGAGAGAAACAGAGAGTCAGAGAGAGAGAGAGGGAACGAACACATGGATGATTACTCATCTGTATGACATCAACCTCTCTGAAAGCCCTCCCTGATCTTATCTTCAAACAGCCTTCCATGAGACCCGACTTATTCAGGGGAGGAGTTAAGCAGCAACATGGAAAGACTACTTACACACATACACACACACACACACACAGGCAGACACATATACCAAAGCCCATCCACCTTGACCATCAATGGAAAGAACCCACCACAGGACCACCGATGCCTGCTGCCCAGATATCACTTGGATCGCTCCAGATATCGCAGTGGACCACTCTGAGCACTCTTAGCACAGCAGCGACTCTGCAAAGCTGGTGCTTCAGGTGGTGGGTGGTGCTGGTATCAGGATATCGGGCACAGTGCTATCACTGCTAATCCGAGAGGGTCCACCATCCAAAGACCGCCCAAGCACAGAGCAGCTCTAAAAAGCTCTCAGAAACTGACCACTGGACCACTTACACACCAACCGACCCATGAGCTACAAGGTGTGGAGGTGTGAGCTGCCCATCACTCAAGGCTGTTGACTCCTAGATACTGGTCCACTGAGGTGCATTTGGGTTTGTCGAACCTTTTGACCTTTGGACACCCTGAACATCCTTAGACACTATGAAAAGAATCCTGGTGAGCAACGTTGTCCGAATCCTACCCTACACTAAAGGTGTGTCCAAGGATTCTCTGAGTGATGCCATAGAGCAGCTTGGTCTTCTATGAAGGACCAGGTTTGTAATACAGATGTGTGAGTGTGAAGAATCTTTAAAAGGCCTAAAGAACCTACATTTATCAATGTAAAGGTTCTTCCACATTGGCGTTCTCCCTGGAATGCTGATGTTCTTCACCCTTTTGTAATCACACTAGTGTAGTATTTCAGCCCGGGCTTTAGGTTAGGTTGGCGTGAGGTGTTGTCTTCCCAGTCTGGTAAAACTACTGAGCGTTATGGGTGTACTCATATTCCTCATATTCCCGTGTATGACCTTTGGTATCTGTTTATTTTCGACTACCCCTTTCGTCTTACCCTGTGTTTTGGAATCCGGACTTTGACCCTTTTCTTGGTCTTTTGGACCATGCTTTTTCCCCATTTCCCGCTCGGACTGTTTGCATTCATCTACACTTTGAAATGGACTGAGTTTTGACTCCGAACTTGGATTCCGTCTCCATTAGCAAACCCTCCTTCATATTTTATCACTGCGACCGTCTGATTCTGTTTGCCTCATTAGAAACATGGTTCTTTATAGAACCGGATCGGATAACGATCAGATCGGACTGCTATTAGATAGACAGCATTAAGAGACATTTACATTTACAGCATTTAGCTGATGCTCTTATCCACAGCGACTTACAAGGTCCCTCGTATTACAGAGGAGGGCCAGTGTAGTGTTAGGAGTCTTGCCCAAGGACTCTCATTGGTGTAGTGCAGCAGTAAAGCCACCCAGCCCGGGAATCGAACCCCAGTCTCCAATTCACTAAATCCTGTTAACTGTCTCTACTGTCCGTGGAAGAAGGCTTTCTACTAGACTTTAGACGAGCATTGCTGTGAGGATTTGATTGCATTCAGTGAAAAGAGAGAGTTAGCCAGGCCGGGGTGTTTGAATGATCACTATCCCACCTCATCATCCTCATGAACTCATCCACAACTCATCCCAAAAGCACTGGATGGAGCACCATTCATCATTCCAGAGAGCACAGTGCCCTCAGCTTCGGCAGAACGTCCCGAAGATAGACAATGCATGAATCTATCGGCATTTTGGCACAAGCCTTTCCCGATTCTGAACTACGGACCTGCACTTGAGCCGTAATTTGTATCGTAACCATGTGATACATCTCTCTGCCTTCTGTTTGAAATACTTCCATAAGCAGCTCGTCAGGCTGTTCGGCTTCACAAGAGACGCAGGATCAGGGCAGTCAGAAACAATGGCTGTCCCTGTTCTGAGCTGCTGGGCAAACACTGCTGCCTGTACGAATTCTGTCGCAATGGGATTTGAGCAGTGGTGCTGGAGAGCAACGTCTTCGGGACGTTCTGCCGAAGCTGAGGGCAGAACCTTTTAAACAGTTGCAGCTAACTAAACAGCTGTATAGTCGTAATAATAGGCTGCAGCTAAAATAGGACACAGCCTCGCCAAACTTGGCTTCATTATTATTATTATTATTATTATTATTAATAATACATTATTAATAAGCTGTAAACAGATCCCTTATTAAACCATAAGCATGATCTTTAGAGTCAGCCCATCTCACAGGCCTACACCGGGCTTTTATACATTAGGTACAGGGCTCTATTTAAAGGCTCAGGTGTGTGTGTATGTGTGAGTGTGAGTGTGTGTGTGTGTACCACAGTCTGCAGGACAGCAGTGATCAGCTGTGCCAAACATGCGCCTGCCACAGGAATGTACACTCACACACACACACACATTTGCAACACACTCCTTTCCCTCTGTTGTCTAACATATACAGTCAGACCTGTAGAGAAGTACTGCCAATAGAATAGGACTCTCTGGAGCAGATCAACATCATGACCCTATTGGCTCCATGCTGCCTAATGCCAGGCGTGGGCTAGAGGGGTATAAAGCCCCCCAGCATTGAGCTGTGGAGCAGTGGAAGATCTGTGTTCTCTGAAATGATGGTGGTGGAGCTCCATCCAGTACTTTTGGGATAAGTTGAGGAGTTGGGGATGATGAGGTGGGATCTGCCAAACATCCTGACCTCACTAATGCTCTTGACGCTGAATGCAATCAAATTCTCACAGCAATGCTCCTCCAAAATCTAGTAAACATCTTTCTTCTCTGGACAGTAGTGGTAGTTACTCCACCAAAATCAGGATCACCTCCTGTTTTAATACCCTTGATTTTGGAATAAACAGTGAATAAGCAGGTGTCCCAATACTTTTGTCAATTTAGTGTACCATTCACTACACATTCGAAAACAGCAAACTAACACAAATCAAGTCTGTGTGGAAATAACGTAACACAACAAAATGGGGTAAAAACAGCAACTTACCCGCGACCCTCTCTTTCCAGGGGGCCCTGGGAGACCGGGGGGACCTGGAGGACCCTGCAAAAGACAGAGAAAGCAAGAGAAGAGTAAGAGAAAGGCAGACAACAGAACAGAGGTTGGTGACTTATAATCTTCACTAGTCTTTCGGGGACCCCTCCCCGACCCCTCTTCCCCACGCCGCCCCCCCCCCAGATGTTCTAAGTAAATCAAACCTCATGCTGTCTGAGCCAAGGCTGTGATTCCAACCCCCTCACAAGTAAATCTGTCTATGACCCATAAAGCCACGCCTGCCGTCATGTCTGAAGCCATGTGTCACTCAGCAGCTCGCTCTTTAACTGTACACCGATCAGCCATAACATTATAACCACTGACAGGAGACAGGAATTGGGGTCCACATACTAGGCAGCAGGGGAACAGTCAGGTCTTAAAGGTGATGTTGGAAGCAGGAAAAATGGGCAAGTCTAAGAATTTCAGACACTTTGCCACTATGATGTTCTAGATCACTGGGACAGAACATCTCCAAAACATCAGGCAGGTCTTGTTGGGCATTCCCAGTATGCAGTAGTCAGTACCTACCAAAAGTGCTCTAAGGAAGGCCAACCGGTGAATCAGCAAAATGGTCATAGGCGCCCAAGGCTCACTGATGCTTGTGGAGGTCCCAACTTACACCTTACAGGACTTACAGGATCTGCTGGTAACGTCAAAAGGTGGCCAGATACCACAGGACACCCTACTCTGCTGTTCAGCTCCTCCTCTGCTGCTGCGTTCTCTCTTCACTGTAGCTTCCTGTAGCTGCTGCCCAGGTTATCAGATTCAGAACCCTGACTCTGGCCTACAAAGCCAAGACTGGACCAGCCAGCCCCTCCGTACTTGATGGCGATGGTCAAAAGCCGATCTGCACCAAGAGCCCTTCCAGCTTCGAGTACGGCTCGGCTCGACCCGCCATCCTTTAAGATCCACGGAGGACGAGCGTCCAGACTTTTTTCTGTCCTGCACCGAAGTGGTGCAACGAACTTCCCCTGGGTGTCCGAACAGCAGAGTCCAATGCTCGCTGTCCTCAAACCCAGACTGAAGACCCTCCTCTTCTGAGAGGACTCAGGCGAAGAGAAGAGTACTATGGTCTCCATATTGACTTATTGTGTTTAGTAGAGTCTAAGATTAGAGGAGCTTTGAATTTTAGTCTATTTCAACTATTATTTTTGAGACTGTACTACAGCTACTTCTACTAATAATGAATAAAAATAAAGATAACTGCAACCAGTAAGACAACACACTCAAGGATAACAACCTAGAACCGACCAACCCCACATTTGGAAGCAGCACAACTGTTTGGTGATGAAGCCAACGACAACAACAACAACCTCCAACCTCCTCTTCCAAATGCTACACAATCTGCTAAGAGCCCACGCAACGATCCATAAACCATCTCATTAACCGTGCATTAGCAAGGCACTCATTAGCTGCGTGTCTGGCGTCGGACTAAAGGCGGTGATGCGGTGCCAAAGCTTCCCTTGTTAAATAAAGCTGATTCATTTTTAACAAACAGGCTTTTTTAGAACCACTGTCCAAAACACTGGAGCAGCTGCCAGGGTGTTCAGCAGTGCCCAAACAGAGGACAAGTGCGGAGAACATTAACATTAAGTATGTGTGTGTATAGTGTGTGTGTGTGTGTGTGTGTGTGTGTGTGTATAGGGCATGTATAGTGTATATACAGTGATTTCATTTGATGTAATTTGATTGCATTTGTGATCTGACCACAGACCACCGCCACCACCCACCACCACTGGGGCTCAACACGAGGAGAAACCACTGACTGCTAATTCTATTACCTCAGTTAATTAGCATGGCTAGCAAGGCGCTGAGTGTTGGGGGGGAGAGGCGATGACACTGAGGGGCTCAGAACTTAGAACTCCGGGTTAGAACTCTGGGCTATTGATGACAAGGTTGTGGGTTCGATGCCCGGGCTCGGCAAGCTGCCACTGTTGGGCCCTTGAGCAAGGCCCTTTAACCTCTCTGCTCCACGGCCGCAGCAGCAATGGCTGCCCACCGCTTACTGTCCACTGTGTGTGTTTCACTGGTGTGTATATGTGTGTGTGTGTGTCTGAGGACACACTGTAGATCCTCTGCAATGAGTCTAGAACCCTTGAAGAACCCTCTGATACTTGCAGGTGTCACTTTTCCACTTTTTCAGAGAAGTGTTTATGTGTGTGTGTGTTTGTGTGTTGGCATGTGGGTGTGTGGATGTGTGTGTGTGTGTGTAAACTGGAAAAAGGTTTACACACACATCTGGAAAGGAGGTTAGTCCAACAGAGGAGACAAAGAAAAGAATGTTCTAAAGCCAGCTGTGTGTTCTTCGATCTTACAGCTACACACACACACACAAACAAACAAATACACACACACACACACACACACACACACACACAAACACACATGTATACGGCGAGCCTGGCTGTGGAGAGTCTTAGAGAGTAAACTCACTCACAGATGTGCTTGTTTCTATATATAGTGATGATGGTGATTCGGAAAATGTGAATATCTGACGATGAATTTGAATAAATTACAAAATCAAACACCAATCAAATAGCACCAATCAACACTCCTAACAACACACTGCCATATTCATATTCATATCATCCGTGGCAGTGAACACTCATTTACATTTATGCTCACATTTATGGCAACTTCTCCAGAGCGACTTACAAAAATGCTTTGCTATTTACCCAAGAAGAACCTCAGCTTTATAGTTGAAATAGACTAATAATTCAAAGCTCCTCTAATCTTAAGACTCTACTAAACACAAGTCAATAAGGAGTCCATAGTACTCTTCTCTTAACCTGAGTACTCTCAGAAGAGTAGGGTCGGACACCCAGGGGAAGTTCGTTCCTCCACTTCGGTGCAGGACGGAAAAAAGTCTGGACGCTCGTCTTCCGTGGATCTTAAAGGATGGCGGGTCGAGCCGAGCCGTACTTGAAGCTGGAAGGGCTCTTGGTGCAGATCGGCTTTTGACCATCGCCATCAAGTACGGAGGGACTGGCTGGTCAAGTCTTGGCTTTGTAGGCCAGAGTCAGGGGGTTGAATTAGAGAGTTGAACATGGGTGAACTTAGAAGCGTTGAAGACGACCCGACCCGTGCCGCTGCATTCTGGATAAGCTGCAAGGGGCCTCCACTCCTAATTCCTGCCGGTCCAGGGGATCGAACAGGCTTATTAAACCTTGCAAAGGTCCACTGGAGTTCTACACACTCCCATTCAATTAGTGTGTGTCCACCAGCACTTTCATAATTCCAGAGGACACAGTTCCACTGCTCCACGGCTCAGTGCTGGAAGGGGTGAGGGGCTTTAGGTCTGGCCTTAGCATTAGGTGGCATTGAGCACATAGGTTACACATAGGTTTATGTGTATCTGCTCCAGCAGTTCTTCTCTACAGGGACTAGACAAGCTGAGAGTGTGCATTTGCACATCTGTGTGAGCAATGGGTTAAACGTAAAGTAGCTGAAAGTATTCATTACAAGGGGTGTCCACAAACATTTGGACATAGGTTAGGGAAATCAGTTTGCACCGGATGGTCACTGGTTTGATCCCCAGGACTGGCAACAGTAGTTTAGCTTAGTAGTTTAGTAACAGCAAGTCAACTACGACAAAATAAAACAGCTGTTCAAACAGCTGGCTAGTACAGAAATGCTAGCAAGTCAAGAAAGTCATGTCTGTTTGTTGTCACGGCTCAGAAACCTGACAGAATGACAAACTACCAACCTTGCCTAAAGACAATCTTGTAAAATCAATCACTGGCTGTCTTTTAAAAGTTGTTTCTTGAAGTGGAGACGAGTTGCAGATGCAGGACTCTTTACACTCTGCAGATTTACTTTCCCGAACGTTTCAAGAGACTAATGTTGCATTCAAGTTTCACCAGGTTAAAGCCATAGCTTAGCTAAACTGGCTCCAGTTCAAGGCATACATTGAAACAAATAGTGCTCTGAACAGACATGTTCTGTCAACACAGTTCCTACCAAAAGCAGCAAACCTGAAGACCGTGATTATGCAAATGTAAGCCTCAGAACGATGTCAATTGGAAGTATCATTTTTTTTCAGGGAGCCCTTCAGGTTATCGAAGACTGGAATGCACCAGGTCGAGCCAGCAGAGAGCGTTCATGGTGAAGTCCAACAAAAACACCTCCATCTCCCCATCTTGCATCCACCTCAAAACATGCAGACCACACCAACGTAGCCTTCTGTCTCATGTTTCGACACCTACCACTTATTATTCCACTCAGTGAAGCTCAGAAACAATGAATTAAACATCACACAAAGAGATACACTTCTCTTTCAAGAGCAGCGTCATGTTCCCGTTGAAGGCCCCAGGGATCGCCCGGATCTTGGCTCGTTTGTTGCTAGTGTAGCTCTGGAGTTGGGACTGACCTACAGTCCATGCAACCCAGAATACACATAGCTACACCAGCACGGTCCAATGATAACATAACATTATAACCGCGGGTTTATTTGGTGTCCTTTGCTATATATAGAACCAGCAGGACGATCAAATGGACCTTGCTTCGGCCAATAAGGCCCACAGTGCCTTGTGGTACCTTGCCGCTGGTCTACAAAGCCAAGACTGGACCAGCCAGCTCCTCCGTACTTGATGGTGATGGTCAAAAGCCGATCCGCACCAAGAGCCCTTTCAGCTTCAAGTACGGCTCGGCTCGACCCGCCATCCTTTAAGATCCACGGAAGACGAGCGTCCAGACTTTTTTCTGTCCTGCACTGAATTGGTGGAACGAACTTCCCCTGGGTGTCCGAACAGCAGAGTCCAACGCTCGCTGTCCTCAAACCCAGACTGAAGACCCTCCTCTTCTGAGAGTGCTCAGGCGAAGAGAAGAGTACTATGGTCTCCATATTGACTTATTGTGTTTAGTAGAGTCTAAGATTAGAGGAGCTTTGAATTTTTAGTCTATTTAAACTACCTGAGGTTATTTTTTGGGTAAATAGTGAAGCACTTTTGTAAGTCGCTCTGGATAAGAGCGTCAGCTAAATGCCTTAAATGCAAATGTGGGAAGTTATTGTTGGGTAAGGGCTTGTGAGAAAAGAAACGGCATGATTGTGTGTCGTTTAGGTTCCGAAAGTAGCATGATTTATTGTATTGCTATTAATAAAATTATTATTAGTATTTTTATTGTTGTTATTAAAGCTCATTTACTACAAACTATCCAAAGTCATTCAACTTGCAGAATACGACTCACTCAAGTTTCTGGCAATGTCCAATTTTTTTAATCCAACATTGCCAGGTTAGCCTGGAATTAGGTGCCAACATGACAATTAGCAAGTGTCAGCACACATCAGTCTTCCAAAATTGCCGTCCAAAATACTGGCAGTGTTTCACAAGGAAAACCGTGTGTTATTTTAACCACCTGTTGCTCTAGGAGCAGAAAGGAAAGCCGCTACGACAAGACTGCCTTCCTTCTTAAATCAGCACCTACAGCTGCCAAAACATCTCCATCCCCCCCGATTAACTCGGCGAAGCTCTCAGAAACACTGCCAAGCGTATAAAGCACTCAAAGAACCTCTAATGGCAATAAAAAATAAATTAGCTTGGATACTTATGTATTGTAATTTGGCTAATTTCTCATGCAAGCCTCTGCTCCAGCTTGCCGCAGCACGGCCCTGACTTTTGGAAATTGCCACTTCAACTCACACAAGGCAGATGCTATCAGATGAACAGTAAGACACTCACCGGAGGACCTGGATCCCCTTTCAGACCATCAAAGCTGTCGTAATCTAAGAAATAGTCTCCGTCCTCCGTTCCGTAGTCGTATCCATATCCCTCGGATTCTCCCGAGTCGTACGGCCGTGTGACTTCGCCATCCTCCTGGGAATGCACTAGCTGATTGCGGTCACTGGGTTGCCTGTACAAGGTTGCACTGTTCACTTTCAGCTGGGTCTCCATCAGGTCGTCGCTGGGCTGCCGTGGACCGCTGGTGTTCCTAAGAGACTCTTTCAGACGACTCTGCTTGTGCAGAGAGATCAGGTCTGGGGTAGCCCGAGTGGCACGGGGCCTTGCCAGCAGCCGCTGATCCTCTGTGCCGTTCTCCCCTTGATGTCCCCCCTCATGTGGAGAAGTGGTGGCTGTAGTCCTGGTGGGTGTAAGATCCTGAAGCTGATTTGGAGAGGAACTGGCAGGCCTGATAGTGCTGGTGCTTAACTTATCCCAAAATGTAGCCCCAGTAATTTTTTCTAAAGGGGGCCCGAGAGTGGGACTGGTGACCTCTGCTAAGAAGGTAGCTGGGTTTGATGTCTGTGATTCTACACGGGCAGGAGATGCAGCAGGGGTGGTCATAGGGGAGGCTACGGAGGGGTACACTGAGGACAACAGGGACACGGTGCTTGCTGTCAAGCGCGATCGGAAAGTGTCTGCCAGTCTACAGTGTTTTTTAACATAGTCGCAGTAATGCGTCGCGACCTGCGCTGACGGATAGATCTCCAGCTGGCACAGAGAGCCTTCGAACTGCGGCGCTCTGGAGCTCATCCTCCCTACAGCCACCCGGCTGTCCGAGCCCAAACTTCGTGGCCTGGTGAGCGTTTCCTCGCTGTAGTGTAGGCCCCCACAGCGGGCGTAGAACGAGACGGATTGTGGGCGCACCCCGACCGCAAATGAGTGCCACTGCCCATCCTGCGCCTCATAGCTGAAGTAGACGGACGCCTTCTCGCCTGTGTACACCACCACCCGGCCGGGCAGCAGTTGCAGGCCGAACTGCAGCCGGTCAGAGCTGTCCAACACACTGAACAGGAAGGCATTCCTGGCTCGCTGGGAGATGAGGCTCACTACAAGGGAGAATTCCTTCTCCACGCCTACCGGGAGAAGACCCGCCGCAGGGGCCTCAATGACAGCGTCTTGCCCCAGAGTCACCCCGACCCCAGGAGGCAAGACGGAGAGAGATGGGAGGGAGGAGACAAAGGGTTGTGGAGAAGACGTGGAGGAGGTCAGCCAGGAGGAGTGTGTGGCGTCTCTGCGACTGGACAGGCCCAGCTGGAGAATAAGATCTACACCTGAGATAGACAGACAGACAGACAGAGAGAGACAGACAGAGAGAGAGAGAGATTCAAAAAGTGGTTTAAGGTCAAGCAGGTATTTGATCTTTGCAGACTGAACCACTTACAGGGAAAGCAAAACAGAGTCACTGGGCTAGGAGCACGTCTTCAATTGTCTGTAGCGTAAATAATCCCTGCCTTTTTGGCCGCAGTTTTCCTCAATATGCTTTGGTATCTGCTGTGCTGACATCACAGTTTACCCAGAAGGCCCTGCATGCAGCCATTAGTAGCAGCTGGGGTCCAGATGAAGGAATGGGGAGGAGAGAGTAGAAGGAAGGGGGAGAGGATAAGTCCTCAGGCTGAAGTTCTGGGTAGTCTTTGCGAAGCGCCTTGTTCATAACAGGGTCCCACCGTCAACTTCAGTCGGAGATGACTAGCAAGTCAAGCTTATCCAGGAACTTTGCTCATAGACAAATAAGCCATTTCAGCCATATCCAAAACCAGGCAAGATTCAAACCATATGAGCAGACAGAGTCAATCCCAGACCTACGCTAGCCTGGGAATGTCAGGGAAATTTCAGGGAAAGGTTAAGGGTCCATAAACGGTACCAACATCAAGTGAAGAAACAGCAAAGACATTTAACCTGAAACCTAGAATATATAACTAAGCCGTGCCAATCTCCAGATCCACAAACAAGGCCACGTCTGGTGGGCCGCAGGCAACAGCTGGGAGTTGAATTAAGAGGGGGCAGAGTAGATTGAGAAGATTCATGATTCCTGTCTCTCCAAAGCAGATGAATTGTAAATCTATGAACATCTGAATCCAGGCTGTCTCAGATTCTGATCTGGAGTGTACTTCAGGAAACTTGTTTGTACCACAGACTGGGAAGCAGTGAAGGACCAACCCAGAACGATCCACTGGCAGGAATCAGTCGTTGGTAGGATTTCCCTGCCAACTGATCAGATTCCCAAACTGTTTCCATAATTAATAAAAGGGGTACATATGAAAATCCATGCAGATATACAAGCATCACATGGTGCTGATCTAAGGATCAAATGATCACACTAATGACACTAATGGCAGGACTTAATAAGACCCTTCATAAGAAGGTTCCCAACACTGGTCCTGGAGAACCTTTGCCTGAATTGAGAAAGCACTAAAAAGTGCACCAGGGTGCTCCAGGAGAGGGTTTGGGAACCACTCCACCTACTGGGGTCACTCCTGCTCTGTGAAACACCAGGTGTAGAGAGTGGTGTAGTGGTGTAGTGGCAGGAAACAGAGAAGCTTTCGAACAGTTTCAGCATGTCAGCGCAGGGATCCCAGAGGTCCAACAGCAGGAGAAGGCATTTTCATGACTAATCCACAGCCTTTGCTTTCCTCAGATAAATGTCAGTGTCCTTCTTACTTTCTCCTTCGCTTTGTTTCTCACCCCTTGTCTTTCCTGCTCTCATAGAGAATCTGCTCTGTTTTAGTAATCTGGGCTGTGGAGCGCTGGAATGGTCTTCTCTAGAGTGATGGAGCTCTATCCAGCATCTTGTAAAGCTGAGGCTCTTACAAGGAGGCAAGGAGAACCCTTGATTTTAGAAGAAAGGCTAGATGAGCAGGTTTCTAGAAATCCTCAAGACATTGGACGATGGTTCTTATCCAGAGGCCAGACCTCAGCCTCACACCTGTAGGCCGGGACCCACTAAACTACACCCTGTGTGACCTGATCTGACTTTCTCCACACCGTCCATAAATAACCAGAAGAATTCAGAGCCTGTCAACCGGCACAAAGCTCCTCAACCCAGACACCTCACATCTTGCTCCACGGATGGTGATTCTCCATTGAAAATGCTTCAGGGTTTGGGGCAAGCTCAATCAGCGTCTGGAAAAGTGACACTCCAGGGGCTAAATCCAAACCACAGGTGGAACAACTGCTGCCTAAATCTCTCACCAGTTAGGAGAGAGGGAGTCTCGGCTCGGCTCGGCCTGGGAGAATCCGAGGTCACTTCAGGACAGAATGAAGATTTACACAGTCTACAGGACAGCGCTTTGAGAAGGTTCTGCAAGTAAACCGACGCCCGTCTTTATTGGGGTGCTCCTCCCTCCTGCCCTGCCCTTGTTTATCTCCCCCTCTATCAATGAAGGCTTCACAGGCTACTCGCTTTTAAGGTAACAGCGACAACAAAGACTTGGTCTTCTTTCTAAGATGATTCCCAGGACTTTTAAAACCAGGCTCCATCTTTAACATCAATTCCCAACTCAGACTTCAAAGACAGAAAGGCTTCTCGTTCCAGGAAGGTCCCACATGGGCCTTAACCTGAACCTTAACCTTAGGTACAGGTCAAATGGAACAACCAATAACTTCTCCGAGCCTTGACTCCAAAGGCAAGGAGGGGCATTAAAGAGAAACCATCCGTCCTGACGGCCTTCTATAAAAGTCGATTCCACTTAGAAGGGCTAAGGTGGTCAGTTCACTGCCACACCTTATCTCCAGGTTCTTCTTCCTTCCTGAAGGCAATGGTAGTAGTTTGAGGGTCTACTGGTGATGATCATTATAAACACCCCCCCCCCCCCCGCCCCCTAACATCGCCTCCACCCAGCCCTAGGGGGCTCTTCCCCCTCTCTCTATGACTCAGCCAGGCCAAGCCTGAGCCATCAGACTGTACAGCTGGTGACCGTTTGACTGAGTAATTGACTGGGTGCTCCCCAGTGATCATATCTAAGCTGAAGCAGGAGCCCTCCTCCACTCTCAAGCATCTGTCTGAGGTACCAATGAAAAGTGCACGTTCCTCAAGGGAAGGAATGACAATCTCTAGGTCACCATGCTCTGCACTCATCAGAACACGACCGTTATCTTTACTACCATCTCACTCCCCGAACCATCAAACCACACCCACTTCAACACCTCTGCTTCTCGTTCTTGTAACTACAGAACGTACTAGAGATGCACCGATCTGATATTAGGATCGGATATTGGTCCCGATATTAACAAAATTAGCTGGACCGGGTATAGGATAATTAGGCCGATCCATGGAACCGATCCTTTCACTGTAATTGGTTGGTGTGAGACTGAACTAAATGTTTACATGTTTGCAGTATTTACTTTTTATTTTGTTTTATTTTTAATTATGCAAAATATTTAAAAATAAGAGTGATTACTGTTTGTGTGTTTGACAAAGTGAAGCTACAAATTTCATTTATTTTCATATATTTTATTTTGAATTTGAATGCTGTGTCCTTTTGTTTATTTTAGTGACAAATAAATAGCAATTTAGTAGATTTATATCTACGTGTTCATTTGTTATATTATATAAAGTAATGTTTAAGTCAATCCTGATGCCTTAAGTCTCTCCCATATGGTGAGGTATACGGTTTAATTCAACAATGGTATGGCTCTGTATCGAGTATCGACCGATATGAAAAGTTCATGTATCTGTATCGGTATCAGAATAGAAAAAGGCAGATCGGTGCATCCCTAGAACATACCACAGCGTGTACTGCATAATTCATACTGAATAACTCATATAATTCATATTAGGCACTGAATAATTCATAGTGGAAACTAAATAATTCATAGTAGATACTGAATAATTCATAGTAGAAACTGAATCATTCATAGTAGATACTGAATCATTCATAGTGGAAACTGAATCATTCATAGTAGATACTAAATCATTCATAGTAGATACTGAATCATTAATAGTGGATACTGAATCATTTAAAGTGGATACTAAGTAATTCATAGTGGATACTGAATAATTCATAGTGGATACTGAATCATTCATAGTAGAAACTGAATCATTCATAGTAGATACTGAATCATTCATAGTGGAAACTGAATCATTCATAGTAGATACTGAATCATTCATAGTAGATACTGAATCATTCATAGTAGATACTGAATCATTCATAGTGGATACTGAATCATTTAAAGTGGATACTAAATAATTCATAGTGGATATTGAATAATTCATAGTAGATACTGAATCATTCATAGTGGATACTGAATCATTCATAGTACATACTGAATCATTCATAGTACATAATGAATCATTCATAGTGGATACTGAATCGTTCATAGTAGATACTGAATCATTCATAGTGGATACTGAATCATTCATAGTAGATACTGAATCATTCATAGTGGATACTGAATAATTCATAACAGTTACTGAGTCATTCATAGTAATTACTAATTAATGCATAGGGGATACAGAAATTAGATACTGAATCATTCAAAATAGTTATTAAATAATTAAAAGTAAAACACTTACTGAAAAATTCATAGTGGATACTGAATAATTCATAGTAGGTACTAAATTATTAATAGTGCATACCCACAGTAAACATGGAATACTTCATAATAGTCACTAAACAGTTCATAATAGGCACTGAATAATTCATAGTGGATACTGAATAATTCATAGTGGATACTGAATATTGTACAGTAGTTACTGAACCACAGGCCTTAGGATTAACAACTGAATGATAAAGCCGGGGTTTACAGGGTTAAGACTTCTCCTTCTTGTTTGATCCCTCCCTACCTCTCTCTCTCTCTCTCTCTCTCTCTCTCTCTCTCTCTCTCTCTCTCAGCTCTTTTCATCTTTCATCTCTCTCTACCTCTGCCTTCCTCTCATCTCCTCAGTGTCCTTCCTTCCGATTCCTTGCTGACTTCTCATCAGCTCTCTCACTCTCTCACCCCCTCCCTTCTTTCTCTCTGTCTCTCGCCCCCCCCTCCCTCACTTTCTCCACTTTCTACTCTTCTGAAGAGTAATACAAGAGCACTGACAGGCAAAGAGAGCAAAATAGGGAGAGAGAGAGAGAGAGAGAGAGAGAGAGGAAGAGAGAGAGAGAGCTGGAAGGTAGGAATAGGAAGCTGCTCTCTAGTCTGCATTCATACAGAGCAAGAGCAGACACGCCGAGACGACAGAGAGAGAGAGAGAGAGAGAGAGAGAGAGAGATACATCATCTCTGTGTGCAGCCAGTCTCTGACTACCTAACAGTCCTTCATGAACCTTCTCACCTTCTTCTCCTTCTCCAGTGACGACCACAAAGCACTGACCTGCACTAGTGATATCAATCTACCTGCAGGAGTCACTCCGCTCTGGTCCAGAAAGCCAGAAGCTCTGGTCCAGAAGATCCTACAGCTCTTGTTTCTGGTCATTCTGCTACTTTCTCACACACACACACACACACACACACACACACGCACACTTGAACACACACATCAGATTTCCTGCTAGCGTTTTAAAATTCACTCAACCTTCAATTGTTTTTCCTCCTCAGGCTTTTTTCCCATGTTGAGAGAGAGAGAGAGAGAGAGAGAGAGCTCAAAGGAAAGGTTTCCAGTGGCAGCTGGAGGATGTTATAATCGCCTGAGCACACACACACACACACACACACACACACACACACACAATCCCCAGCGAGAGTGCGGCTCCACAGTGGCCAACAGCTTGAATTTGGGGGGGTAGGCCTACAGGGAAAGGTCATGGGTGAAGAGAGGTTAAGAGACAGAGAGAAAAAGAGAGAGAGAGAAAGAGAGAGAGAGAGACCTTGAGCTTACCTTGGCTCTGTGAATGCTCTTCTGCAAACAGCACAGTGGCACATACTGACAGGAGCAGAAGGAGGGCTCTCCTGGAGGAGAAGAAGAAGAAGAAACCATGGTTAAACATCTGTCCTGTCAGGTAACATCTGGACTGATGTTTTCACACAGCTGACATTACCGCTGCTCCACCTGAACCCTGCCTGAGAAGCAACCCTGCGCTGGCCGATCCTTTCAAGTAGGGGTGCGTGGGCCTATGGGCACCAACACCTATGGGCAACATCTAGCAGGTCCTCCTTGTGCCACCAAAACAGCTCTGACCCATCAAGACATGAACTCCACGAGACCTCTGAAGGTGTCCTGTGGTGTCTGGCACCAAGACTGACCTCAGCAGCAGATTCTTTAAGTAGTCCTGTAAGTTGTGAGGTGGGGGATCCATGAGTATCAATGATCACATGACCCTGTCGCTGGTTCACCGGTTGTCCTTTGCTTGGGGCACTTTTGGTAGGTACTGACCACTGTGCATACCGGTACTGACCAACACCCCACCAACACCCCACAAGACCTGCCTGATGTTTTGGAGGTGTTCTGACTAGGGCTGCAAGGGGGTGGAAAATTTCCGATACATTTCCAGTATATTACTGATACCTTCCCATGGGGAATATTCCAACATGTAAAATTTACATGGAAATTATGGGAATTTATTGGAATGGATATGAAATATTGGATAATTTAATAGAAAACTATATCATATACTATCAATAATATACCGTTTATTCGTCAACAGCAGACATGAAGGCATAAGAATAATGGCAAAATTTTCAGTAAATGCAGGGGGCGTGGTCTCATTCGCCCTTCAGTGTGTAATGTGCCTGGGATTAACTGTTTTGGTATCATATCAAATATTATTTTAGCCAAGATTATGGTTCAGTATATTTTTTTACCAACTATATTTACGTTTCTCACCTTTAGCTTTGAAAATATCCCATTTGATTCCTGTTCATTCCCAATAATTCCGTTAATTCACGTTAATTCCCATTAATTCACGTTAATTCCCATTAATTCCCATTAATTCACGTTAATTCCCATTAATTCACGTTAATTCCCAATAATTCCGTTAATTCCCATTCATTCCCGTTAATTCACATTCATTCACGTTAATTCCCATTAATTCACGTTAATTCCCAATAATTCACGTTAATTCCCATTAATTCCCAATAATTCCGTTAATTCCCATTCATTCCCGTTAATTCACATTCATTCACGTTAATTCACATTCATTCCCATTAATTTACGTTAATTTACGTTAATTCCCATGAATTCACGTTAATTCCCATGGTAAATGTCCCATCTTTGAAAATGTCCAGAATAATGTAACCCTAGTTCTTGTCAAAGTGGGCCAGATTCTTCTGCTTCCAACACACCACCTTCATTAAAGCCCCTCTATACCGGGCCCGTTCAGGCCAAAGCTAGCCTTGTAGCCCATCTGAGCCGCAGAGAGCACCAGCCGACCACGTGTGTAACAGCCTCCAGGCCCACATTCCTGCAGAATCCTTCAATCTAGTCAGACAGGAGGAACCTGCACTTAACCCACTTCCACATCCCCGACGCTCCATACAGTCTGTGCAAATCATGATCGTACAATATGGACAAAAGTATTGGGGAGTTTTAGTGAGGTCAGGATGTTGTCAAGATGATCACTACCCCACCTCATCTCACCCCAACTCCCCAAATCATCCCAAACCTACTGGATGGAGCCCCACCATCCATCATTCCAGAGAACACAGTTCTTCCACTGCTCCACAGCTCAATGCTGCTGGGGGGCTTTATACCCCTCTACTAGCCCACGCCTGGCATCTACTCCAGACAGTCCTATTCTATTGGCAGTACTTCTCTACAGGAACTAGACAAGCTAGTAAGACTAGTAAAGGTAAAGTAGCTGGATGCGTTCATTAGAAGGGGTGTCCACAAACATTTGGACACAGAGTAGAGTATCAGCCAGAGTCTGGAGCTGGTCTCAATGGGAGTTGTAGGAGTATGTGTGTGTGTGTGTGTGTGTGTGTGTGTGTGTGTGTTATTAGTTAGGAGAGCTGGTTTGATGTGGCAGAGTGGGCCATTATTATCCCACAGGGAAAGGAAAACAGAACTGGCCACACACACACACACACACACACACACACACACACACACACACACTGCAGTGTGTCCAGCTCTTTTATTATTATGAGCAGATTCTGAAGATCCTGGACCTGATGTAACCTGTAACCCCCCAAAACTCAGACCCCCCTAATCCACAAACACACACACAGATATAAACGGAGCACTTTTCCAGGGGTCCTTTGTTGTAGGGCGAATGTTCACTAAAAGCCCGACCAAGACCAACACCTGGAGCTCAGACAGTACAGGCCGGCTCAGTACTGATGGGTCATCAGGCCTCAGCAGAGGGTGAGACTGACGTACTGTCTGTGCGAGTTTAAAGAACCCTTAAAGAACCTGCAGGTGTAAAGACTAGGGTGATTTTAGGGTGAGGGTAGCCCACCTGGGAGCCAGAATGTTCTGTCCTCAGGTTCCATGTTGGCCCCTACAAATGAATGGCCACCAGGGTCAGTGATGGGACCAGGAAGGGTTAAGCAAGGCCTAGATGCAGAGACCCATGTGAGATTAAGGTGGGGCCCGTTTTGGAAGCCCAACTGGGTCCAAGTAAGCAAGTAGTGTGTACAAACCCACTGAGAGCCCACGCCCACCTGGAACCCATCTAGCCTACGTTCCACCCATGTGAGCCCCACATGTGCATGTTGGCATGATGGCTAATACAGTCGAGGGGGTGGACCAGTAGTATGTTAGCTACATCGGCTGGCTAACGAGTAGCGTGATAGCTAATACAGTCAAGGGGCTGAACTAGATGTATGTTAGCTATATTGGCTGGCTAACGAGTAGCATAATGCTAATACAGTCGAGGGGGTGGACCAGCTCGGCTGGCTAACGAGTAGCATAATGCTAATACAGTCGAGGGGGTGGACCAGCTAACGAGTAGCATGATGGCTAATACAGTCGAGGGGGTGGACCAGCTAACGAGTAGCATGATGGCTAATACAGTCAAGGGGGTGGATCAGCTAACGAGTAGCATGATGGCTAATACAGTCAAGGGGGTGGATCAGCTAACGAGTAGCATGATGGCTAATACAGTCGAGGGGGTGGACCAGCTCGGCTGGCTAACGAGTAGCATGATGGCTAATACAGTCGAGGGGGTGGATCAGCTAACGAGTAGCATGATGGCTAATACAGTCGAGGGGGTGGATCAGCTAACGAGTAGCATGATGGCTAATACAGTCGAGGGGGTGGATCAGCTAACGAGTAGCATGATGGCTAATACAGTCGAGGGGGTGGATCAGCTAACGAGTAGCATGATGGCTAATACAGTCGAGGGGGTGGATCAGCTAACGAGTAGCATGATGGCTAATACAGTCGAGGGGGTGGATCAGCTAACGAGTAGCATGATGGCTAATACAGTCGAGGGGGTGGATCAGCTAACGAGTAGCATGATGGCTAATACAGTCGAGGGGGTGGACCAGCTCGGCTGGCTAACGAGTAGCATTCGCAGGTAGGGCATGAACCTTGCGATACAGGGCGAAACAAAAGATTGCGATACTTGCAAAGTGTCGATATTTTCGTACACCTCAAGCAAGGGTGGAACCATGACATCTAAAATATTTATTAAAGATCTATACTATAAAAACTAAGATCTATAAAAACATAAAATCCCAGTACTTTGATATATCGATATTTTCATACACCCCTAACTCAAATCCTGATTTTTTTTTTAAAAGAGTTTTATCCATGACATTAATCAAAGAACCCTTTGGGGTACCTTGGTAAGCGTAAGGTCCAGTTAATGTTCTGCAAATATGACAGAACCCCTGGTTCTCCAGCTGTTCTCCAAAACTGCAGCCAACCCTGATGCCACGGTCCTAACTACCTGATCACCAGGGATCAGGTCAACCTCACTGCTACCTAGTCTCTCCATCATCTGTGCCGCAGCAGAAGGAGAGGCGTGCTCGCTCCAGGCCGCTGCCTCCTGCGCTTCCTGTCTGCTGTCGGACAGTGTGGTGCTCCGTGAAGCCCGGTCAGAAGAATGTGGAGTCAGGGAGCGCACGCATGTTCATTACTCATCCTGACATGCTGTATAAGCAGTACCATCACAGCCCTGAAACTGTCTGCCCTCCAAACTTCCTGTCTGATGACTGCATTAGCCAGCGTCGCTGATTTACGATCTGACAAACCACACAAACTCCAGAGCGTCAACACAAATCTAGGTCATCTACACATCTGAGAACCTTCTACGCTGGTCCACGACTCCAAAATAGAGCTTGGCGTTTTCGCTAACGAGTGCAAGGCTCACATCAAAGCAGCTTTTGGGGCAGATTTGCTAATGCAGCAATATCTTTTCCACCGTACTCCACATGTCGCTGACTGGCTAAGACATGTCTGAGGCCTAGCGGTTCTGTAGCTTTAGCACTGGAGCTAAAAGGCTAACATGAAAGTAGGCTAGGCCTTCATTTATTTGGGATCTTGGGAACACTACGTGGATTCTTCTCCTGCTGTTGTAGCCCATCTGCCTCAAGGTTGGACGAGGTGTTGGGTTCTCTGAGCTACTGTAGCCTTTCTGTCAGCTCCAACCACTCTACTGACCATTACACATATCTGGCATGTTGTTGACTGGCCAGCTCAGTCTGAAATGCTGTTGATTTTTTCCCCTGGACCAGTCAATCAGATTTGTTTGATTTCCCACAGTTCCCTTGGGGTGTGTTGAGCCGGGGTGGGGCGGGGGGTTGTGTCACCCGCCTAGGGCCGAGACGCTGGTGCGACATTCCTTCAGCGGGCCTGGAGGACGTGAAACACTCCTAAACACTCTCTAAAATAACTACTTCGGAGAGGATGCCTTTGGAGCAACTATTATACACAAGAAATAAAAAAAAAAAAGTATTCGGACACCTAGACATGACGCCTATAGGAGCTTTTTTGACATCCCATTCTAAACCCATAGGCAGTAATATAGAGCTGGACCCCCATTTGCACAGCAGCAGTTATTGGAGACTTTTCTGCACTCTGCTCTGAGCTCAGCACTCGGCCCTGACCCCGCTCTGTAACTTTATGTGGTTTACCTACCACTCAGCGGACATTAAGCTGAGTGTGATGTGAGCTGTTCCTCTAAACTCTTCCACTGTTCAATAATAGTAACACCACTCACAGCTATTGGAGGAAGATTTAGGAGGGAGGAAATTTCACCAGGTGACTTGTTGTTGTTGTTGGTGCAGCGGTGTCTCCTATTACATACAGAACCACGCTGGAGTTCAGTGAGCTCTTCAGAACCTCCCGTTCTTTCACTGATGTGTGTAAGAAAGGCCGACTGCATGGCTAGAGGCTTGAGTTTAAACACCTGTGTCAATGCGACTGATTTAAACACTTGAATTCAATGCTCAAGAGGTGTCCCAATACTTTTGTCAAAATAGTGTATGCTTTTGCTTATGCTTGTGTTGCATGACGTACAATGACGGTTCTCAAACTGGCAGCTCTAAAAGGTCTGGAACTACAGCTGTGCAACTGCTGTGTCTTTACGAAACCATCGGCCTTGGTAGCTGTGGTTGGCCGCTCCTCGCCTCAGTGCCAGAGAAAGCCGCTGGGTGGTTGACCACATCGTTACGCCAGTGTGTTGAGCCATGTGGTCAAGCTACCACTTGTGGAATGGGCCACAAACCTCTACACACTAGAGGACGTGCAGCCAGGCCTGTCGAGCCGGGCCTGATTCCTTATAGCTGAGCAACGGGGAGCAATCGGACGTAGTGCGGATTCTGGGGGACTCAACCCAGCCGACCAATCATGGCCCAAACCTAGCGCCCCTAACAACCCTATGATTCGGTTTCCGTTATTTCGCACATTGCTGTCCGACTGTGGGGGTGCAAGGACCTCCAAAGAAGCCTGTAGTCAGAGGTCCTGGGAGAGCCATCCTTGGAAAGCGCGTCTGTAGAAGTGGATGAGGACATGTTTCACTGTTTCACTGTTTCTTTCATCTGATCTTGATTAAAATGAGCTGTTGGCTGTTTTCATTCAGGTCCTGGACTGCACAATATCCCCATTCTTCTGTGCCACTAAAGGCTAGTTTACACTCCCTTTACGGACGGAAATTAAGACGTCCGTTTCAAACGCTGTGGTCCTCACTGACCACATACTTCTAGGAGTTCCTTACGTTGCCGTGGATGTTCAGCAATACATCCACTAGAGGGCAGATCAGAGTCAAAGGTTTGTCCGGATCCGTAAACTTTTAGAGACTGTGCCCAAATACGGATCTGGATACGGGCTGTAACTTATTAGGCGTGTGACGGTTCCCACCTTTTGATGCTCTGTATCTTTAGAATAATTGAATGAATTTGTACAAATTTGGGACAGAAGACTCCGCCTCAGTGTCCGTATCCGTAAACTTTCAGAAACTGTGCCCAAATACGGACAAAATGAATGTAGAGCTCAGACAGATAGTAGGCTCCATCCGTAAACTTTCAGAGATAGAGTTCAAGTACAGAAATGGATACGGGCTCTAGGTGATTTTAATGAATTTTGGCTCTTGTTAAGGGTTTGATGGTTTAATGGTGCTCTGTATCTTTAGAATAATTTAATAGATTTAAAGATTTGGGACAGAAGACTCCGCCTCCATGTCCGTATCCGTAAACTTTCAGAGATTGTGCACAAATATGGATCTGGATATGGGCTGTAGGTGACTATAATGGATTTTGGCTCTTATTAGGGTGTGATGGTTTGGTGCTCTGTATCTTATAAATAATTTAATAGACTGGTGAAAAATTGGGATTCGAACAAGAGAGACGGCTCCGTCCGTAAACTTTCAGAGATTGAGACCAAATACAGATAGGGATACGGGCTGAAAGTGGTTTTAATGAATTTCACACTTTTTGGTGCTCTGTATCTTTTGAATAATTGAATTGATTGGTAAAAAATTGGATTTGAGAGAAGAGAGACGGCTCCGTCCGTAACCTTTCAGAGACTGTGTCCAAATACGGATCTGGATACGGGCTGTAAGTGATTATAACGAATATAACTTATTAGGGGTGTGATGGTTCCCACTTTTTGATGCTCTGTATGTTTTGAATAATTGAATGGACAGAAGACTCTGTTCGTATCTGTAAACGTACAGAAATTGTCCCAAATACGGATTAAATAAATGTAGAGTATCCATATCCGTATTTAACATCCGTATTTGAGTATCGCTGAGCCTCAACACAACACTAGACTCGAAGCAGGTTTAAAAGACTACAGTAATGGATTTAGCAGCGCAGTGACCGTAAACTGCTGCCACAACTGCCGTTAAATGACCATAAGAAGCCCCAACACTAAAAAGGCGGCTTAAAAAAGTCATTTTTCACTTTCTGACATAATGTAAATCTGGCTGTTCTCCTATACCCTGCGTCAGAATTTCATGCCGAACAGACCAATAGAAATGCTCCGAAATGCCTGTGAATAAAGTCTTTTTCCACTGACTTCCATTGAAAGCTAAGCAGGTTTTTTCCTTCTCCTGTAAAGTTGCTGTTTTGGAGCACAACAGCGGCAATATCCGTCCCCAGGTTAACAAGCACAGCAACCGCAGCGTCAATTACAGCCAACAAACCACACAGAACCACTAATCTACCAAAACAGCCCCGCCACTCAGCCATGCTTTCCCTCCTCTACATGAATAACCTGCAATACAAACATGGAAATCCCGCAGGAGACACGGGCGGCTGCTGAAACCACAGCAGATCTCTCACACGAGCACCGCAAACGACGAACGGTCCGAGCAACTGCTGACGTTCTGGAATGGCCTCAGAAGGTTTGCTTGAGTGGCGGGGCAGGCCTTCCAGACTCAGCTCCATTTACTTTAATGTCCTCCTTAAAGGCAGCAAACAATGACGTTTACAGTCCGCATCTGGAAGCCTTCCATTAACCCCTGACCTGACCCTCCACTGGACTCACTGCATCCAGTCTGAGGAATGCCAGGAAGATCCAGGGTAGTGTGGGGTGCCTGCACTTGACCCACTTCCTCTTGAAGCCAGACACGGTACAGCACTTCCACTAGCCTGGGCATGGACTCCGCAAGACCTCTGAAGATGTCCTGTGGTGTCTGGACACCTTTATACCTAAGCAGCAGATCCTGTAAGTCCTGAGGGTTGTGAGGTGGGGTCTCCATGAACATCAGTGGGCCTTGGGCGCACATGAGTCTGTCGCTAGCCACCTCACCCGTTGTCCTTCCTTAGAGCTCTTAGCTCTTGGTAGGTACTGACCACCGCATACCTGTTTTCCTGATGTTCTGGAGATGTTCTGACCCAGACGATGTTCGACCTTGATAGGTGCCACTGAAACCAGATAATCAGTATCCTTCACTTCGTCTAGCAGGGGCTGTAATGTACCAAAAAGCGTGAACCCTCATAGGAGCCAACCTCCATTGTAATCACTTACAGCCTGGCAGGAGCTGCAGCACCCCCTCACTGACCTGATCTAATTTTACCAGCGGAGCTCAACTGAACACTGTTCTTGCAGCACCGGCGCCGTCCCGCTCTGCTCTGGCGCTCCCGGCCCTGCGGGTTTCCGCTAAACCCAAACCGCCAGCAGTCCAGTGAACCGTCGCCTTATTCCGAGAACCTGCATGTCATTCAGACCTTCATAAGGAACCCCCAGCCAGCTTTATTGGTGCGTCCCGCCCCTCTCGTCGTTCAGGGTGTTTAGGAAGCCGAATGAAGGTGTGTCCGTGCAGGTCATTCTGGGCTGAACTCAACGTGTCTGCAGCCGAAGCTCAGGTTTATGATGGGTCAGTAAGATGCCACAGTGTATGCATGGACACATGCATGGACACAGCGAACCTGCAAACCTGACCTGGAGGGACGACTGGGGAAGGCTACAGCGAGGTGAAGGTGGCGAGTCAACTGCGTCGCTTTTGGACTGGTATAGGGGTGTAACGACACACTGGCCTTGCTCTCTTCGGGTAGGTGGATGGCTGGCCAGCATTGGCATCCGCTAGCCGATGCGGAACCAGACATTAATAGACATGATCCTCCGCTGCTCAGAAGAGCCAAACAAATAGAGCCGCAGTAACAGTGTGTACGTTCCAACAGCAGAGCGCCACCGCCGTACTATTTGGTATAAGGTGGAGCGGAAAGTTCGGGAAGAGTTCGGGAAGAGGCTCCCAGAGCAGCAGGTGAAGAGTGAGTTAGCTAATCTGTCAGAAGACGAGGATCTAAACTTCTATCCCGCTCTCTGTCCATTTAGGAAGACCTAACGTTCCTCCATCCCGTCTGTACTCTGGAATCACGCCTGGTTAGGCACCAGACTATTGTGGCAATGCTCTAATGTTCTACCAGCGAGAGAACCTGTACCCATTCTCTGGTACATTCCATATGGTCCAAATTAAGAGGGACAATAATCTAGATGGCCCAAATAAGAGATACAATAAATTCAGTATGGCCCAGAGACAAAAACTTCTAAATGCATACAATATAGTCTACCTGGCCCAAATAAAGAGGGACAACACAGTGGGACAATACATTCCATATGATCCCAGTTAGGAGGGACAGCATATTATATATTGTCCAAACACAGTGGGACAATACATTCCATATGGACCAAATTAAGAGGGACAATTTTCTATCTGGCCCAAATATGAAGGTATTGTTTGTATGGCCCAAATAAAGAGGGACAACACATTATATATTGCCCAGATACAGTGAGACAGTACATTCCATGTAGTCCAATCTCGGGATCGGGACATTCCTACCTTTAAAAATCCCTCCTCATGATGGAGGGATATACGTAAGGTCACTATAAGGCAAAATAGTCCCCCTCCAAAAAAATTGCCACATTTTCCATTATTTTCCCATCATCAGCTCTGCGTATAAAACATAAAAGACTTCTGTAGGATCACTGGTGGGTTTGGATAGTAATTAACTTGTATCTATAGTTGTGTTGTAGCCATGGCAACTAACACCTGGTTCCATTCTCCACCACTGTAAAGAAATCGGTGTGCCAAGAGTTGGTATGGACCCCTGAACTCCACACCAGACCCCCGCCCTGGATGAGTTCTTCTCAAACACTGAGTTCTACAGAAGATTCTCCTGTGCGTTATAAGACTGAGGATCTGCTGAGGGGTCTAATGTAAAGGTTAAGGGGGTCTAATGGAGTACCACTGAAATTACAGTCCACTTCAGTAGTCATGTAGGTCTACATTCCAGGTCCAGCTCTAACTGGACACATCTACTGGACTGTGTGATTTCTGCAGGAACGTAGCCCACCAGGACCAAGAATGGGGGCAAACCTTCAGCATTCATTTTATTACCTTTACAGGTGCTACGAAGGGTTGCTTGAGCGAAGCCGCAGAAGTTCTTCAATTTAATGGTTAATTTTTAAGAACAGCGTGTTTTGCTAACACAGACCAGCGCATGGGGGTTGCTTTGCCAGATGCTTGTAGCAGGCTCCACACACCACCATGAGGAATGTTCCTCAGCGTTCCTCTGCACTCTGCACCGTCATCTACTTTAGTCTGGCTGCAGACTTGAAAACCCTTCTGCTGCCACCATGACGGAGCATTTTAACCTGGATCAGCACTCGCATCCAGCAGCGGAAAGCCCATAGACGAACCGCTGGGTCCTTGCAGCTTCACCATCTGCTCTGAATCTGCCCCCAGACCAGAGCTGAGAGAAGCGGAGCTAGCCTGTTATCTGACCTCAGTCAGAGAGGATTACAAATCAGAGATTACACACCACATCCAAACTACTGGGACTTTAAACACCTGGATAGATTAAGCTGGACTCTCACTGCAGTGTGAAGCCCACGCCAGAACTTTCGCTACTGCAGACCATGTCAGCTGTCCTGGACTATTTTATGACTGTACTGGTGCGCTGTCAGCAAATCATGGCTTATACGGTCCATAAACAGCAGAACTCCTGCTCTGGACAGTCCATATAAAGGGGAGATCATGTCCTGAATGGTCCACGTAAAAAGACTAACTCAAATTAAGGGGGACAGTACGTTCTATATGGCCCAAATAAATATTACAAATATATAAATAATTCTAGAAAAAAATGCTTTCTGGCCCAAATACAAAAATGTATGTCCCAAATACAGAAGAACAATATATTCAATGTGGCCCAAAGTCTTCTGCCTTGCCCAAATAAAGAGGGACAGCATATTATACACTGCCAACATTTCTATCTGGCCCAAATATAGGGATAATCAATCTGTCAATAGTTTATCTGGCTCAACTAAAGAGAAACAACACTATCTTCATGGCCCAAAATAAAAGAACAATATATTATATCTGGCCCAAATAAAGAGGGGCAATGCATTATATTGTCCAAATACAGTGGGACAATACATTCCATATGGTCCAAATTAATGGGGACAATATTATATCTGGCCCAAATATGATAGGACAATATATTCTACCTGGCCTAAACAAAGAAGGACAGCACACTATATATTGTCCAAACACAGTGGGACAATATTCTGTCTGGCCTAAATAAGGTGGTACAATATTTATGATATGGCCCAAATAAAGAGAGACAACAACTTCTAAATGTGTACTATATATTCTACCTGGCCTAAATAAAGAGGGACAGCACGTTATATACTGTCCAAACACAGTGGGACAGTACATTCCATATGGTCCAAATTAAGAGGGACAATAATCTTGTTGGCCTAAATAAGAGATACAATAATTTCAGTATGGCCCAAAGACAACAACTTCTAAATGAGTACAATATAAAACAAAGAGGGACAACACAGTGGGACAATACTTTCCATATGGTACAAACTAATTGGGACAGTATTCTATCTGGCCCAAATATGAAGTCCCAAATTAATAGGGACAGTGTATTATATATTGTCCAAACACAGTGGGACATTCTATCTGGCCTAAATAAGGCAGTACAATATGTATGGTATGGCCCAAATAAAGAGAGACATCACATTATGGTCCATATGGTCCAAATTAATTGGGACAGTATTCTATCTGACCCAAATATGAAGGTACAATATAGTTTGTATGGCCCAAATTAAGAGGGACAACACTTTATATATTGTCTAAACACAGTGGGACAGTACATTCCATATGGCCCAAATTAAGAGGGACAGTATAGTATGTATTGTCCAAACACAGGGGGACAGTATATTCCATATGGTCCAAATGAATTGGAATAGTATTCTACCTGGCCCAAATTAGGAGGGACAGTGTATTATATATTGTCTAAACACAGTGGGACAGTACATTCCATATGGTCCAAAATAGGAGGGACAGTATATTATATATTGTCTAAACACAGTGGGACAGTACATTCCATATGGTCCAAAATAGGAGGGACAGTATATTATATATTGTCCAAACACAGTGGGACAGTACATTCCATATGGTCCAAATTAAGAGGGACAATTTTCTATCTGGCCCAAATTAAGAGGGACAGTGTATTATATATTGTCCAAACACAGTGGGACAGTACATTCCATATGGTCCAAATTAAGAGGGACAGTATATTATGTATTGTCCAAAAACAGTGGGACAGTACATTCCATATGGTCCAAATTAAGAGGGACAGTATATTATATATTGTCCAAACACAGTGGGACAGTACATTCCATATGGCCCAAATTAAGAGGGACAGTATAGTATGTATTGTCCAAACACAGTGGGACAGTACATTCCATATGGTCCAAATTAAGAGGGACAGTATATTATGTATTGTCCAAAAACAGTGGGACAGTACATTCCATATGGTCCAAATTAGGAGGGACAGTGTATTATATATTGTCCAAACACAGGGGGACAGTACATTCCATATGGTCCAAATTAAGAAGGACAATTTTCTATCTGGCCCAAATTAGGAGGGACAGTGTATTATATATTGTCCAAACACAGGGGGACAGTACATTCCATATGGTCCAAATTAAGAAGGACAATTTTCTATCTGGCCCAAATTAAGAGGGACAGTGTATTATATATTGTCCAAACACAGGGGGACAGTACATTCCATATGGCCCAAATTAAGAGGGACAGTGTATTATATATTGTCCAATCATGGTGGGACAGTACATTCCATATGGTCCAAATTAAGAGGGACAATTTTCTATCTGGCCCAAATTAAGAGGGACAGTGTATTATATATTGTCCAAACACAGGGGGACAGTACATTCCATATGGTCTATATTAAGAGGGACAATTTTCTATCTGGCCCAAATTAAGAGGGACAGTGTATTATATATTGTCCAAACACAGGGGGACAGTACATTCCATATGGTCCAAATTAAGAAGGACAATTTTCTATCTGGCCCAAATTAGGAGGGACAGTGTATTATATATTGTCCAAACACAGTGGGACAGTACATTCCATATGGCCCAAATTAAGAGGGACAGTGTATTATATATTGTCCAAACACAGTGGGACAGTACATTCCATATGGCCCAAATTAAGAGGGACAGTGTATTATATATTGTCCAAACACAGGGGGACAGTATATTCCATATGGCCCAAATTAAGAGGGACAATTTTCTATCTGGCCCAAAATAAAGAAGGACAGCAGATTATTCATTAATCCATAAATGCAGATGACCCGTAAATTCTACCCGGCCCAAATCAACTTAGTCCAACACTGGACCCATAAAAACCCTTCAGACCTTGCAGAGATCTTACGCAACTGCTCCACTGGTTCTGAGGGTTCCTCTGCAGTCAGACCTGCGGGGAGAGACGGAACCTGGAAAGCCAGGCAGACACGCAGAACCTTTCTGGAGGTTCTTCAGGCCTGCAGATGGTTCACTGCTGGTTTTGGAAGCTGCTGAGGAGCAGATCTATGGGTCAGCTCATTCTCCACCACTGGATAACAAACATGCTTTTTTACTCACGCTTTGGCCGTGGGAGCAGTGTGTCCCCTCCTTGTCCGTTGGGCTCCTAAATGCATTTGTATGCATTTGGTCCGAGCAGCCAGAGGTCTGAGTGAACACTGAGCGAAACCGCCAGAGGCTCCACAGACCTGGCTCACTTTTCCATTTCAGAGCTTCTTCATTTCCACCGTCTCCTCAGACGTTCCTCATGTTGCTGGAGGGCAGAAAAGGCGTCCCTCTGGAGTCCCACCAGCACGCAGAGACGGAGGGCAGAAACACGGCTCTGACCAGAAGAGCCCAGCCGGCTGTCTGTCCGCGCGGCGCGGCGAGGCGAGCCGAGTGCAGCCGTGGAGAGCGGACCTGGCGGCGGTGGTGGCTGGTGGAGAGCTCCGTGCTGAGTGAGGGGAGCAGCGCGGAGCTCCAGCTCCAGATCCAGCTTGTGTCTGGACTTGCTCGGTTGCCAAGCAGCCGGTGTCGAGTTTCACCAATTACTGACTGTTATGGGTTTTTTTTCTCCCACGCGCGTATTCAAATAAGTCCCGCCTCTCTGCGCTCCAATTGGCTAGCAGCGGACCGCCTCCTGCTCTGGGATTGGCCAAAACTTCATAGACAAGCGCTGGGTGATAGCAATAACTTTTAGTATTTAATTTTCTTCCTTCTTTTTTATTTAGAAAATAATAGCAAACTGTTTCACGTTTTCTTAAAGTTATAATAGTTTTTTTTATATATTTTTATTAGGCAGGTAATATTTACCATAACTCTTTTTGCATATTATTATCATAATTATTGCATATTATTTTAATTTTCAGCATTCCCTATCTGATACAAGTAGTACCAATACAATATTGATAATATTATGATTAAAAGGTTTTTCCTATATTATATTACCTTCAAAATGTAATTATTTATTTATGTTCAATTTATTATATATAATTATGTACATATATTTAAACGTATTATTTAAATAAAATAAAACAGTACAATTAATATAATAATAAATACAATATATTTTTTATAATACATATTATATATACATGTATAATATATATAATTTAACTATTCAATTATTTACTTATTATTCAGAAAATAAATGGAACTATGTATATATATATATATAGGTTAGAGTACATATATAGATAGATTTTAGTTCAATAATTGTAATGAATTCTTTTATAATTTATATTAAATTAATGTTATATTAAGTGTCATTTCTTTTGCATTATTATATTTATAGTATTCATTTTATTAATGTTATATAAAAATTATAAAATAGTATTAGCCAACAGGCATAGCATTAAGCATGTATAGCATTAGCAAATAGGCTAATAATAAAACACTGGTAACCAGTAGCATTAGCTAACAGGCTAGCAGACTCCTCCAGTAATATTCAGATGGAGGTAGAAAGCCTCCACTGTAATGAGGAGAACATCAGATATCGTGTAAAATTGCTAAGCTAAGCTGTTTGCCATTTATGCTAACCGTTGAATAGACGTCCTCCATGTAAGATTCCTTTACTCTTAAAAGCTTTATTTGCTTCTTTGAGGCTCAAAACGTGTCAGAAACTCTAAAGTGACCTTCCCCTGAACGACACCCTTCAGGTCCTGCATGTAAATGTAAAGTAGGGTTAGCGTCCCGACACTTAGAGCTGCCTTAATGTTTATATAATGGAGGCCGCGACTCTTTGGCTCACAGCTCACACACGTAATGCCGAAACCTCTCCTGTGGACGTGCCTTCAGGCCGTCCCAGAGACAGAAGCCTGGGTTATTATATCTTTGTCGCCCGTCAGCGTGCATAACCCCAACGAGATGGCTTTAGCCTGCTGGTTTACCCGTCAGTGTGTCTGTGGCTCCTGGGGGTCACGGCCTCGGCCACTGCGTCCTAATTCCGAAGCCTGTCACCGAACCATCTCAATGACCTGCTAATGACCTAGACCTCAGTGTTTTTGGCCTGCGCCCAAAATAGCTCTGGACTCAGCCATGGCGAACCTAGTCAGACTCTCTCTTACTTTCTTTTTTCCTCTTGCTTGCAGGGCTCTCTCGCCCGCTCCCCACGATCGATATTAGCTGACCAGAGGTTTCAGTGTGGTGTTTGCATAAAAGGTCGACCACCGCCTCTGCTGCTGAGCCGTGACGCCTCATTGACGCCGGCTGAGTCGTGTTTAGGCTGTAATTGAGTTGGGTTTGTCATCTCAGACCTCACAGACCTCCTTTGAGAACAGGATGACTGGTCTCAAATAGGTCCTTTACTGTGAGAAGAGAGGTTAGACTCCTGCACTCCTGTTAAAATAATGTAAAGGGACCCTCGAAGCTACAGCGGTGGTCCTTGAAGTCATTTAGGATGCCTTACGCCGGTCAGCCATAACATTAAAACCACTGACAGGTGAAGTGAAAATCTACAGTGGCTCATATCAAGGGGTGGATCTATTAGGTCAGAACTTCTCCAAAACATCAGGCAGATCTTGTGGGGTGTTCCTGGTATACCCTGGTCAGTTCCAACCAAAGTGGTCCAAAGAAGGACAACCAGTGAACCTGCCACAAGGTCAAGGGCACCTAAGGCTCATTGATGCGGCCCATGGAGGTCCCACCTCACGACTTCTAATGTCTTGTTGGCGGATACCACAGGACGCCTTCAGAGGTCAGGTGGAGTCCATGC